>NC_041393.1:3813449-3814502 GCF_002162155.2 Triticum dicoccoides | reverse complement strand
GCCATCATTGAAGCCTCTCCCCACAAGGCCTTGGGAACGTAGTGCCGAGGAAACTGCCGCGGCCGCGGCTGCTGATCATGAGAAATGGAAGGCGGACTGCAAGAAGAAAAGAGAGCCCGAGCCCAAGCCAGTATTTTCTGATGAGCAAAAGAAGTGGGCTAAGTCATTTTTGAGCACACCGTCCCAAGCCGCGAAGAATCTGCCTGACGACTATGCACGTGAACTTCGTAGGCAGGCACTCATGTTGAAGGAGAAGAAAGAGCGGGCGGAGAACCAGGAGAACAAAGCCTTGGAGGAGGCCGAGAAAACGGAATTAGAAAGTAAAAAAAGCGGGAAACGAGTTGCCCAGCTCGGGGAACAAAGTAAACAATCGATTGCCCCGCTTATAGTGAAAGCCGCCGGTCCGGATGACCCCGATATCATAGCAGCTGCGACAGCACATGGATTGACTGTAACGAGTGCCAGAGAACAAGCGACCAACTTAGGTATTACTCTTCGTGAACTGTTAGGCCTTGATGAGGCGCCAGTGAAGGAGGTAGTAATTACATATGTGAAGAATGGGCCTCTCGTCGAGCCTGCGCAGGAACAGGATCTACCTCCACAAATGAAAGGCTGCTGAAATGGTACAAGGGTTACATAAAAAATAAAAACGCCAAAGAATATATTTATGCGGAAGTTAGATATGAGCATCACTTCAAACATTACTATGTACAAATTCATCTGAGTGAATTGTTCCAGCTTTTCAATCTGCGCGAGCTCGACAAATCTATCATCAGTTGCTACGTTCTGTAAGTGATTTATTTCTACCCCATCTCGTTCATATTGCCTGCACTATATATATGTCCTAACTATATTGTTGTGTCCGCTATTATACATGCAGAATGAAGATTAAGGAATGCAGAGTAAGGAACATCCATGATGTTGGGTTCATTGACCCACACATCGTTAATGGATATGTGTTGGAGCATCACCCCGCCGACATGGAGGCAGACCTGTGGCAGTTTCTTACAAAGCAGGAACTCAAAAGTGATATTCTATTTCCTTACCATTTTG
>NC_041393.1:3803028-3812505 GCF_002162155.2 Triticum dicoccoides | reverse complement strand
CGGTTGGCCAGAAGAACCGCGACTAAAGATCCTCCGCCCCGACGGCCACCTAGCGCCCACGTGGACGGGCCTTTAGTCGCGGTTCTTAAGCAACCGCGACTAAAGGGTGGGGCCTTTAGTCGCGCCCGTTCGGTCGCGGTTGCGCAACCGCGACTAATGGCAGTTGCGAACCGCGACCAAAGGCCCTTTTTCCACCAGTGGAGTGAAGGTCACAATAAGACAAGAGTACATATCGCGGTTGGTCTTGGACAGAGACGTCCGTTTTACGACCAATGGAAGACTGAGTCGAGAATGTGAACGAGGACGAGAGACAGTGGGTAGAGCGAGTATGCCACCAGGCACGTCCAGAGAGGGAAGTTGGTTCGGAAGCTCGTGAAGAGGCCCATGACGATGCAGACAAGCAAAATGATGAGCAGCTCAGAGGAGAATTCCACGTTATGTCCCGGGCATAGACCAGCACCAAGAACATGCCCAAGCACATCAGGTTGTTCACAGTCACAACACAGTACACCTGCAAATTAACAAAGTACGGTGGTAGTAAATATTACCCCAATTAGTGTCCAGTTTACAAAGGTTGCATGCATGCATGCATCATGGTGATTTCATGGTGAATGTGAGGCACCTCCGATAAAACGAGGGAAGCGTTCCTTCGCCTCTTCTTTCTCATGGACCGGACGGCAGAGACGACCTCGCTGGAGTTGTTCACCAGCGGGAGCACAACGAATGAGACGAAGAAGGATGACACATGTGTAGCCTTGAACAGGCTGTAGATGGCGTCGAGAAGTGGGTCCGCAAACGCAGCAGGGATGGCAGCACCCACAAGCATGAGACCCACGGCCTTGACAATCATTCTTCCGGGGTTTTCCACAGGTTCCACCTCTTCGTCGCTTACCGCCAGCTGATCATGTTCCTCCCGTGTTCTCTGCAGGATCAAGACCGCTTGTTGGAAGTGCATTTCTTTCTCAGAAGTTTGGGCAAATCTGTGATGCTGATCTTTTACTTTTGAAATGAGAATGGCTTGGAAGGCTATAGCTGGATTTCCTTAATAAGACGGCTCATTCGTTCTTTATTTGGAAAAATGGTCGCATCCAACGTCATGCATCAAACGTTCGGACACACTAGCTTAGCTACCCTAACCCCGCTTTTCTCCTCCTCCATTCTCTCTCCTCTTTTAATTGGGCAATGGAAGCATATTTGGCGGATATGGTTGAATGGCCGGCTCTCGTATGGCTGTCCGAGGACAAGTTTGGACGTGTCTACGCATATTTGGTGTGTCTATTTTGATGCACGGCATTGGAATTTCCCTTATTACTACTATAATATTAAGGAGAGAAAAATGTAAACTTGACAAAAGGTCCAGAGCTATGGTAGGAATCAGTGTTTTGGTTACCGAGTAGTCAACTCTACTAAGGGGCTGGAATTTGCAGTTACACACGGTAACCACAAAATACTGCTCAAATGGTTACATCCGGAAATATTTCATTAAAGAAACCAAGAATGCATGTGTTTTAATTTAAAACATCCCATTCGTATATGTTTTCAAAAATTTCGTTTTCAAAAAGGAACATCTTAGCAACAACTCGAATGTGTTTTGGTCGTGTGCATCCTAGGCTCCTAGCCATGCAAAGATGAGAGTGACTGAGTGAGATGCGACCTGAACAAATTTTTCTTAGATGCCCCTGATGTGATATCAAGTCAATAAAAGCATCATTTTCAAGAAAATAACGACAACTCACATAATAAGGAGTTAAGAAATGGAGATGTAGCTGCCATAGAGGCATTGGTGTGAGCTGAGACCAGTATCTTTTTCTTCACTAATTTCGTACTAATCAGTGCTAAATGGCATAGATGACACCATTACTACATAGCTTACACCATTGGGTTTTGTTTCTAGCTTCGTCCCTATTAGAGCAAGTACAATAATGGACTTGTACCCCACTTACGTGGCACTTTTGAGTATGTGGAGGAGAGAGACATGGAAAAATACTGGGAGTGAGCTCTCATGCAAAAGCCTAGTTATATGCGTACTCCTAGACAATTGCAGTAAATATGAAAAAAGAGATAGAGAGAAAGTGAAAAAAGTAGTACTCTTATAGCCAACCTTATAACTAACCTTGTTGTATGAGTAACTATAAATGATAACTATATATGACATGACAATTTCATATATATAGCCATGCATCCACTGGCTCGATGCACTTCAGTTTCCTAAAGCACGTTCCAATGTGGGGGAAAACTAAGATGCGATCCTTTTTGAACCGAAGGCAGAAGAAGTCAGTGTTTGGTCACCGAATAGTCAACATTTACATAGGGGACTGGGGTTTTACAGTTACACGCAATAACCAGTTAAATAGGACACAAATAGTAGGCCCCGAGCTCATAAAAATGGCAAGGATATCAATCAGTCTACCTTGAGGAGTGAAGACAACATAGTTACGACTGAACCGTCTCATATATTGTTGTGGAGAGGCCAACTTGTTTAGTTTTCACTAAGTGATTGAATTCAAAATTTTCATTATTTTTATCTTGGTAAGCACATTAACCGCGGGGGTGTTAGGAACTGTGGTAATGTCCGGTAACCGAATTTACCGCCCAGTAACCAAAACGTTGGTACGAGTTCAAATATAGTACAAATTCGTAACCAAAGAATCATGAAGGAAAATTCCCTAATTTATATTTGCAATTATAGATATTCTGAAAATGCCACAATTGAAAACATAATTAAAACTTGGCAATCAAATGCAAGAGTTTAGAATTGGTATACTTTTTTTCCTACAATCTTTCTATTTGTACAACATTTGTTATTAAAAGTATTTTCTGTATCATCTCTAGTAATTGATACAAGATCATTTTCCTTATGTTTTCCTCTACCGCTCTTTCTTATACCTCTACATCTCTTTTACATGTTACTTTAGGAAATTTCGTATTGCAACCGAGCCTAAATAAATGCTTTTGTTGGCTCGTAAAACATTGTAATATATTGATTGCATAGAGCTTATAGATATCCCAATGTAATATGGGTTGGAAACTAGGCTAAGTAGGGACTGGATGACGCATGTATGACTTAGGGTCTATGCTATGTAACCAACTGTGTACCCCCCCCCCCCGTCCCATCCGAGTTTCCACATTAAAGACGTGTTTTGGAATAGGAGATGTCGCACTGATTTGGCTGAACATAAACACATTACTAATTGAGTGTCTGAACTTCGTCGCCATCATCAAGGTTGGCCGACGTGATTTCCCGGTGCATGTGCTCGACCACCTTTTAGGGGTTTTCGACTTCACTTGACATTGTCTACCTAGTCGTGGGAGGTTCTGTGTTTTACTTGGGGTTTGGACTACGATGCTGAATTTGTTAGCCCTTTCAGTTGGTGTGTTTCATATAAAATTCCACCTTGGAACTGCCCTACCAATTTTCCTGGACTGTGGTTGCAATCTATGGGGGTTGCCCAAGATGAACACGATTCTACCTTCCCTTGTGAACTGGTTAATCTTGCAAAGGATAACCCGTACCCCAACCTCATTGGGGGGGGGGGGGATTTTAATATCCTGTGATACCAGCAAGAAAAAAATTGACCTTTTTGACACACATTAGCCGCTTTTGTTGAACTTGTTATTGACAATTTGGTCCTTAGAGAGGCTAGTTCGTCTGGTCATCAGTCCACTTGGCCAATAATCCCTCGGTGCCAACATAGGGAAAATTTGTATATGTGCTCATGGACACCAAATGTTAACTAATGTTCCCTACGGTGACTGTGCGCGCTCTCGAGCATCTTGAGTAACTTTCGGGCCATGCATCGATCATTCCTGATTGAAATTTCATCCACTACACGCTGAGCATTCAAATTCGAATTAGGATGGCTACATCGGGATGGTGTCACATATATTATTAAGAACGTGTTGCAAAGGTCGACCGTTGGTCGAACCGATCCAAAGATGGAATTTTAGATTCATTTCTACATAATCAGAGCGACCATAGCAAGGCAGATGATCCCCTTGTTATTAACGTACTAAACTATTTTTCATGGTAAAAACCCACCCCATATGTAGGTTATCTTTTGTTCTACGTAGTAGCTTCGTTCGTGGTATATGGTACATAGGCTGGAGCATCGACCATTGTTTATGGTGCCATGTACACGGCTCGAGTGGGTAAGCAATGAGGTTTTTTGATCAAATAGGTGGCGGCATAGTCTACACGGTAGGCCTTCTGCCTTCCATGCCTTATGCATGGTTTTGATCTTTTAAGACTTTACGGTTGCCTGAGTTTTATTTGTTATGTGTGTGTAAGTTCATGTTGCATGTGTGCATCGTAATTATGTCATGGGTTTAGATTCATCATCCCCTTGATGCTATGTTTTGAGTTAATACAAGCACCCTTTATCGAAAAAATGATTAGTCAAATTTTGGTTGGACAATTATTAAAACATTATTAACCTTTTTAGTAAAGGCTTCATTTGATTTTCTAAATAATTCCATTTGTGCGTGAGAATCATTGGCTTGTAGTATTTTAGTGCACAAAACCCTTTTAGTGTGCCCTAGTCCCTATCCAGAGAATCCAAAGGATACCTCATGGTAGTCGTTGATGAACTTGTTAGTGTAGGCACCCATAGCCTGCACCTTTCTCTTGGCCTCATTGAGCCATATCTTCATTCCCACAAAGAACTCTCCCTCATCTATTGTGCCATTGCCTGATGTGTCGAAGTCGTCCATGATTTTGTCCACAACATCATTCTTGTCAAAGTCAATCTCCTCAAAGTTGATTCCAATGATAAGGGCATGCAACTCGGCTCGTGACAGGTCGCAGTTATCATCATTGTCAATCTCGTAGAACAATCTGCATGTTAGCTCAGAGAAGGAGCACTTCATGTTCATGATGTTCCATTGCCATATGAAGAACAAAATGAAGTTGATGCATCATACTTTCTTATGACGTTTTCGTTTGGCGTGCCATCGTCATTTAGCAGACGGCCGAGTGCTTGTCTTTGGACAAGTTGTAGTATCCCAGAGATTACATGCCTATGTTTTGCAAATGCAAGTCGCCTCCGCTAGATCCAGGGGAGGAAGATATACAATTTGAGGGAATTATCACTATCAAATTGATGTTTGTAACCTAGATGTACACACACGTGCCAATCTGGCCATCATTATTTAAAAATGCAAACAACATCAGATCGAATGGATGTACCTGAAACAAGCAGTAGGATAGTGCAAGCAAGAATGATACAATGGCAGCCAACAAGATGGGCAGGCGATGCCCGGGCTGGATTCTCAACATTTTTGGGAAAAGTGCAATGGCGAAAGGAATAACACAAATTGCCATGATTCGTGCTATCCAACTGGTTTCATTGTCAGTTGAAATACCGCTGCCTGCGAAGCGAAACAATGTGTATGGAACCCAAGATTAACAGCTAACCGTGAAGTTGGCGAAGTGCATGCAAAGGAGGGTTGGTAAGAACATCACTATTCTTAGATTAATTACTTCGCCACACTTTGCAACATCCTACACCTCGAGTAATGCAACTTGGACAAGTTAGATATGTGTTTGATTCTAGCCACACCTATGGACAAATACGATTTGTGAGAATGAGCCCCACATGTCACATAGAAAAAACACTGTGATAAGTGTGGCTAAGAATCTGCTCACCTAAAGTTTGGCAATTTTGGTAAAAAAATATGTGGCAAACTAGGGCAAGGTTATTCACCAACTAGACAAAGAACTATGATTTGGTTCGACGGCATTTGATCTGCAAAACAACCAAGCAAAACTATGATTTGGTTCGAGGGCATTTGATCTGAAACTAACCAAGCAAGCACTATGATTTGGTTCAATCGCATTTGATCTGCAAAATACATCGTCATATGTTTAGGGAGCATAGTTAGGCACTGCGATGTCTATGTATGCCACCACTGTATGTAAAACAATTTCTTATTCAACATTGGTTCGTAAATTAACCCATTGCACATAGTGGCAAACCATTCACATTGTATGTAATTTAGCACCAACTAACATACCTCGAATATTTGGAGATTGATTTATGGGAGATGTGGCTGACATACATATAGATGTATGTTCTTATTGGGGCTACTGCATTATGCTTGCCGACTTGATCATGTCTAAATGATAATATGTTTGATAAGAATAAGATTATACTAATCGATTGCAATTTATGTGCATCTTAGGTTTCCATTTTCAGCATGATGGTTAGAGCATGGGGATGTGCAGAACAATGTAGGCTAAATCAAAGACATGGTATCTTCAATACCTTGTGGATAAGGTTGCGAGAATGCTAGTTACTTGGGAGGGCCAAAGCATAACCTCCATTGGACGCATGGCTCTTGTCAAAGTCCTTGATCACCTCCCTAGCTATTTACTTCATCACACCGCTCATCATGCCACTGTGTATTCTTCATGATGTCAACTAACTTGAACGATCTTTCATTTGGTCCGTTTTGGACAAGACGACCGGTGCTAAATGCAAGGTCAACTGGGAAGTGGTTTGTTATCCTACGGAGTATGGTGCACTAGGTGTGCTCAACAACGACAAATTTGTGTGCGCTCTTAGGCTTCGATGGCATCGGTATGAGTGAAGGAGCCTTCCATGGTATGGGTGACGATGTAAAATCCATGTGATGAGGATGTCCACAACTTCTTCTATGCCTCCACCTCCATTAGTATTGGTAATTGAGCGAGGACACCTTTTTGTAGGTCCCCTTGGCTTCCTGGACATGAACCCATGGATATTGCACCCCTTATCATTGAGGCTTCCTCCTGAAAAAAATTTAAAGTTAGAGAGGCTCTCCGATGCAATGTTTGGACCTTCAAGATCAAGCCTTTCACCATTGTATCCATCCAACACATTCATGAAATATTTTCATGCTTTGGATGCTTCTCCATGATGTGCAACTTGATAAATACACCCAATATGACATCGTTTGGAAGCACATGGCTAGTGGGTACTACTTGGTGGCTTCCGCGAAAAAGGCTCAATTCTTAGGGAAGATTCTATCTCTAATGGAGCATGCCATGTGGAAGGTTTGGGCGCCGCCAAAGTTAAGTTTTTCTCGTGGTTGTCAATTCAAGACCGACAGGCCAAGTGCGGGTGGCCAAATTGTCACATTTGCCCACTTTGCAAGAGGGTGCAAGAATCTGACAACCAAGTCTTCTTCAAGTGTGGGTCCACTCTCTAAATTTGGCATTTGGTTATAGAAAAATTACAACTTGAGAGCATGGACACATCATTGTGGCACCTTGAGCACAATGCCGCAGGCTTGCGGAAGGTCATGGCCTCCCTATTCATGCTTGTGTCTTGGTTGATTTGCAATGAGAGAAACGCTAGGGTCTTCCTCCATGAAAGATCCCCCATATGGATCATTGTATTCTCCGTTTAATTAATATACGAGGCAAATCTTTTGCCTCGGTTTATACAAAGGCAAAAAGAAACATGGACAATGCAAACTCAATCAACAAGAGTGACACACCAGCTTATTGTAAAATAAATTAACTACGTATATGACTACAAGAATAAGATATTAGATTCACTTCTAATGAAAACAGAGTAAGTATATGAGTTTTAGAAGATAACATACCAGTAAAACTGAACCACCCTTTAGTGTCTTTTGAATCAATGGCAACACCATTGGGCCCAATGCCACACTTGCCAGCAAACACGCAAGTCCCCAAACGATGGTATGAAGAAAGATGGTGGAGCCAGCAAGCAGACCCATGCCCACCATCACACGATTTTGTGCCTTTTCTCCGCTCCCCACGAGGCCAAATGTTGTTTATATATGAAATAGAATTGAGCCTAGTTCGGAATACTGGTTTAAACACACACATTTTTTTCTTTAGAAAAGGCAAAGATACACTATTCAGCATTGGTGCTGGTGAACGTGGTAGGACAATTCTATCTAGGTGCTAGCATGTTTTAGTCCAATTGCTTGCGTCTCGATTAGACCCATGTGTCAGAGCTTGGGAAAAGCCGGACATGGTGCTTCGTCTCTCCTCCCAAGGAAAGGTGGCTAGGGATTCTTCCTCCCTTCGGCGGCGCTGCCAATCTGCCATGTCTCTTATGGCCTTAGGGTTATGGTGTGCGGTGGATACTGGCCATAGTCGGCGGGAGGGATCCATTTTGAGGTGCTTGTTCAAGTTTTGTTAGAGATTGTGTCCTACTCAGAAAGATGAGACATCGACAACTCCCTGAAGATGGAATAAGGTTCTTCTCTCCTAGCCTCCATCCCGGTGGTGCGTCTAGCTTCATAGGAGGACGTCTGGAGATGTGTCTCTGGTGGATCTCGCGGAATTCGGTCCGTGATTCTCTTTGGTGGATCTGCTTGGATCCAGTCTTTGTTTGTGTCTTCATGTTGGATCCTTTCGAGCCAAGCTTCTCCTCATTGGCGATGATTGCTATTCTGGTGCGTTGGTCCTATAGGGTGTTAGCACGACGACTTTCCGACTCTTTACTACTCCCTTTATTACTAAATATAAATCTTTCTAGAGATTTCACTATGGACTACATACGGATATATATAGACATAGTTTAAAGTGTAGATTCACTCATTTTGCTTTGTATGTAGTTCATATTGGAATCTCAAGAAAGACTTATATTTAGGAATGGAGCGAGTAAAATAAGTTGTGCCCTGCTTCGGCAAGTGAGAGCAGGGCCGTCTCCAGGAATTCGGGCCCCGATGCGAAATGCAAAATTGGGCCCAAAATTTAGAAAAAAAATCGTATCACTAATATAACTACACATATATTCACTTAATACGTAGCTTCAAATATGTGTTATTTCATACAATAGTTGAAAAACATATTATATAGTAATGCTAAAGAGTAAACATAGTATTGAAACAATAAACTTCTCTTTTGCGAATTGTAATAAATTAGTAAACTTACCGCATGTTCTACCGAATAGCATCATCTGTCTAGTACTCCATCCGTCCCGAATTACTTGTCACGGAAATGGATAAATAAATATATCTAGATACATTTATTTCCGTGAAAAGTATTTCTGGACGAAGGGAGTATTTCTTAAAACGAAATCTTAAAATCCATTGACACGGTTCTCGCAAAATAAAAATCCATTGAGTCTTTCTTAGAATGAAATAATGTAGCAGACGAGCACACAAAGAAGAATTAGTACTACAATTAGACATTAGCTTACGGCTAGTGTGATAATCCTATTAATTTTTAGTAAAGCTAGGTGCATGCCTAATCGAGTAGCACTATTTGTAATAGTGGGCATTGCATTGGATAGGAAGGAAGACATCAAAAGAACCAGAAAGAGAATGATTGTTACAAAAAAGTAATAACCCTAGCTACTTCTTTGTTCATTTATTTTGATCGCAGGCTTATGACTACGACTTTCCACGGAAAATATTCAGAGGCTGTTGCAGTAAAGAAACAAGCCCTGTCGGCCGTACCGATTAAGCCCATTAGGGTAACTAGCCTGCCTTGTTTTTCTACTTGCTCTTATACAA
>NC_041393.1:3783913-3802504 GCF_002162155.2 Triticum dicoccoides | reverse complement strand
GGGAAAAACGTGTTTTCTGTAAAAAAAAATTCGCGAGAGGCACGGTTTTGCTTCCGCCAGAGGCACGGTTGTGCTTTTGCGAGAGGCACGGGCGTGCCTCTTTCGGAAAAGGACAAAAACGTGTTTTCTGTTTTCTTTTCTTTCGCCAGAGGCACGGTTTTGCTTCCGCCAGAGGCACGGTTGTGCTTTCGTGAGAGGCACGGGCGTGTCTCTTTCCGAAAAGAAAAAAACGACTTTTCTGTTTTTTTTATTTCGCGAGAGGCACGGTTTTGCTTCCGCCAGAGGCACGGTTGTGGTTTCGTCAGAGGCACGGGCGTGCCTTTTTCGGAAAGGGAAAAAACCCGTGTTTCCGGTTCGGTTTTTCGTTGGTTTTTTTCGTCCGGTTTTTTGTGAAAAAAAAGGTTCATTAAAACCTATCAACATGGGATCTAGTTTTGAAGATCTCGGCGCGAGGAATTCAATGGCGAAAGCGATTCGAGATTTGGACGCACGATTTAAGAGATAAAACATTTTGAATAAACGGATCTACGAAAAAAAAAAGGAAAACTCCCAGGTTGCGACAAGTGACGCACATACAGCGCGCCACTTGTCGCAACCTGGAGAAGTTGGAGTGATCTCCGCAAGAAGTACTCCTTAATTAGTGATTTCGCGTGTAGCTACCGCACGCACGCCTCACCTCATGGGCCGGCCCACGACCGTGCATCAACTCGCGTCGTTACGTTCACGTAGGAGTTGGCTAACCACCCCACCTACTGGACTGTTGTGACCGCTAGTAGATCTCACCTTATAAGAACAATTCGGCTGCACTATTTATTGCGTAGTTCCATCTACTGTATCACTTAGTTTTTTGATTTATTTGAATAAAAAAATGAGATTTTGAAAACATTCGTCATTTTTCAAGAAAAAAATCACAAACTTGAAAAGGCTCACCGTCTTTTAAAAAAACTTCAAGAAAAAAAGGGAAAAAGTTCATCGATTTTCGAAGAAAATTCATCGAATTAAAAGAAGTTCATCGATTTCTAAAAAAGTTCAACATATTTGATAAAAAAGTTCATGTAATCTCTTCAATTTGAAAAAAGTTCACCAAATTTGAAAAAAGTTCATCGGAATTTGAAAAAAATTCACCGTTGAAAAAAAGTTTGTCCACTAACAAAAAAAGTTCGTCAATTTGAAAAGGTTCATAGCATTTGAAAAAAGTTCAGAAATTTTTAAAAAAGTTCACCTGTTTTGAAAAAAAAATCATCCATATGGAAAAAAGTTCATCAGATTTGAAAAAGTTCATAGGTTATGAAAAAAAAGTTTGTTGATGTTGAAAGAAATATCTAGATTTTCAATAAAAAATTTATTGGATATGAAAAAATTTCATCGAAGTTAAAACAAACTTCAGCTTTTCCAGACAAAGTTCACGTAATTTGAATTAATTTGTGCATAAAAAGTAAATAAAAAGGACAAAATATGAATAAAAAGAAACAGAAAAAACCAAAACCAAAACTGGTCCAGAAAAACACACAACAAGAAAGAAAAAATGCAATCGCCTGGCAAAGTATAAAAGATGAAAAACAAGGGAGTTGCCATAACTTGTTGTCTTTCCCGGTTGGCTGACGCAAGTGAAACTTACGCTACAAGTTGCGGGTTGGATCTTTCCAGTACTCATTTTTTGCGCATTAAGCCGGAATGAAAAGGTGTGAGATGGGTCGGCCCAGCACGGGAGCGCTGCAGGCGCCCGTTTGCAAAAATGTCTTATAACTGACATCTGCAGCGCCAAATAGGGTTTGCCCAAAAGCGGGGCGTGGATAAATCAGTACTAGGCCAACGGAGGACCTGTTGGCTGGTTATTAGCGCACCCGTAAAGTGCATTCCGCTTCTCGGGTAAGCTTTCTTCTGATTAAATCGGATTGAGCGAGCCAGCTGAAAAAGGAAGCAAACCAGCACATGAACCACGTGCGTTACATGGGGTTTTCCTTCGATCAGGGACCATGTGCCATCGCACCGCTCGCACACCCTTCTCGATGGGGCTGAGTGAGTGGCGATGACGGTGTTGCGCCTTCGGCACTCTTCAGTGCTTGTAGTCGTCGCTAAGTGGTCAACGAATTTGGATGTAATTTTTGTTATTTCTGGTATTCTCTATCCTGCCATGATTAAACATGAATAGATTGAAAGTTTTCGAAAAAAAATGTTTCCTGTTAGTGCAGAACTCACTTAGTTCCTTTCTTGTCTTCTTTACTCTTGGCTCGGAACTTTTTTTTTTCGTTAAAGAAAATTAACGGAAAGGGATAAATGCCCGGTTCATAAAGAAAAGAAAAGGGTGAAGACACACTATTCAGCATTGGCACCGACAAAGGAGCAGTGGTGATATGTGCTTCACCTGGTTGAACCGAACCCACCAGATTTATTAGGCTTTGTTCGGTTAATCCTCTTCCCAAGAGGATTGGAGGGGATTTGCGAGGATCAGGGTTTTGGTTACCGTTCAAAATTTCGAGATTAACCATGGTTATCGCGTATTTCCATGCCCCTCGGTAAATGGGCTTTCAAGCAAAAAATATTCGAATTTTTGAACATTTTGATTGTAAACGGTTAATGTACAGTAAAGTACGGCAACATCTCAATTATTTCAACATAGTTAGTTCTACCGTTGTGGTAACAACCTATTTCCACCTTTAAAAGGTAGCTGGTACAAGTCATTTCTTGCACTTTTTTGAACTAATATAAGTTCAAGTGCTACCTATATCTATTTTGAAATAAAAAGTGAATTCAAAATTTAATTGTAAATTCCGTTCGAAATTTGCCCGAAATTTTGTGGTAACCATGGAAAGCACGTTTACCAGTTCCCCTCGGTAAAAATGCCTCATTTGGTAACCAAAACAGTGGTGAGGATTGGGACGTATTTTCACTTACAAGGCGTTTAAATCCCCCTCAAACCCCTTCAATCCTTTCGGATCCACACTCAACCGAAAAAGGCCTTAATTAGTAGGCGGAATTTAAACGGGGACGTACCGAGCACGAGGAGGGCGTCGGGGAGGGCGCCAAGCATCGGGAGCAGGAGCGTGATGACGTGGCCGTGGCCGCCGGCATAGTCGGGGCCGATGGTCCCCAGCAGCAAGTCACTCCCAGCCGTCAAGAAGGAAACTCGCACCTTGTAATTGAGGAATGATGGAATTAATCTTGACATGTAGCTTGTGCACGTACTCCCTCCGTCCTTTAAAAAGTGTACTTCCAATTTTGTTGGAGGGTCAAACTATTTCAACGTTTGACCGAGTTTGTGCAAAAATATATCAATTTTTATGAAACCAAATAGATATATGATGAAAATATATTTCATCAGGAATCTAATGCTACTAATTTGATGGCATAAATGTTGGTGCATTATTGTATAAAGCACGGTCAAATATAAAAATGTTTGACTTTCCAACAAAGTTGAAAGTACATTCTTCAAAGGACGGAGGGAGTATGTGTGAATGGGTCATGCGAATCCTGGGGCATACGTGCATGTAGCTGGTTGTTGATGCATGCTTGGATTAGTTGCTAAGTGGCCGGCTGTGCCGAGTCGTTAGGTGCATGCGTCGTTGTTGGCCTAGTAGTTAGGATCCTGGAGAGATTCCAGGCCTAAGGATAAGGTCATCGGTTTAGTGGGCTTAGTGGCTGCTTGGTGACCGGTTTAGTGGGTGCCTTGGGTGTTTCTGTACTGGTATTTAAGGTGATCAGATGAATGAGATAATGAGGCCGTGAGAGCCTGTAGAAAAATGTAGCACCGCGTGTACACTAAGGAGAGGATGTCCTCGACAAAGATCTTGTGCTGCTCCTTGGTGAAGTGTGTGCATGGGTGTGTGTCTGTGTTGAGTTCTTCTCACCTGTGTGAGTTCTTGTGTGAGACAAAACCATGAAAGGGAGAGATTGTGAGGAAGAAGAAGATGGGGTTGCAATGAGGCGGCTCCAACAATTGATATTCAGAGCCACAAGGTTCGAGGGGCTGCCGTGGCGTGCGGCGGCGTCTGCGGCGCGCGCGGCGGACATGGAGGCTGCCGTGCGCGGCGAGTCCGCGGCGGTTCATTGTGATGTCGTGCGCGCGACGAGCACGGTAGTCGCGAAAGCATGGAGGTCGCGGAGGACCTGCATGGTGGCGCGGAGGCCGCGGCGGCTCAGCACGACGACCGTGGAGGCGCGGTGGCGCGAGGCACGGAGACGCGGCACGGCGGCGCACGGAGCTGCGGGTTTCGGCGGCAGCAGCGAGTGGCGCACGGCCGGGCGCAGTGCTGCGGTAGCTGCATCGGTGGCGGTGCGCGACAGCGGCCGGCGAGGTGGCCGCGTTGCTTGGCATCTGCGGTGGCTCGTGCTGGAAGGACACGGTGGCGTCGGGCGGCAGCAACCATGGTGACGAGCTTGTCGCATCGGGCGCGTGTATGGGCACTTGCCGGGCGCGTCGGGTCCATGACGTGTGGTGTGGTCAGGCACGTCGGGCGCGTTGTGTGCACGCGGGACGTGCGGGACGCACTGTTACGGTCGGGCTCGTCGGGCGCGTCAGGTGCGCGCGGGACGTGCGGGACACAACGACGGTGGGGCAATGTCATCGTCATCATGAAGAGCTGTGAAGCCAACAAATGTTGCGGTGCGATGCTGCGGCAAGGTGCGAGTGTGGCGCTGTGAAGGCGTGATCATCACGCGGTGAAGCTGCTGCACACGTACCGCAAGAAGGTATAAGTGATTCACATAGATTAGTCCATAAGTCCATGTCAAGATTAGGAGGGAAAATGATGGAATTAATCTTGACATGTAGCTTGTGCATGTATGTGTGAATGGGTCATGCAAATCCTGGGGCATACGTGCATGTAGCTGGTTGTTGATGCATGCTTGGCTTAGTTGCTAAGTGGCCGGCTGTGCCGAGTCGTTAGGTGCATGCGTCGTTGTTGGCCTAGTAGTTAGGATCCTGGAGAGATTCCAGGCCTAAGGATAAGGTCATCGGTTTAGTGGGCTTAGTGGCTGCTTGGTGACCAGTTTAGTGGGTGCGTTGGGTCTTCCTGTACTGGTATTTAAGGTGATCAAACGAATGAGAAAATGAGGCCGTGAGAGCCTGTAGAAAAATATAGCACCGCGTGTACACCAAGGAGAGGATGCCCTCGGCAAAGATCTTGTACTGCTCCTTGGTGAAGTACTAGCGAATAGTGCGCGGCGGCACGCCGCGCCACATGGACTAATTAACTATTTAGATTTTTTGTAATATTTGGTAAGTACGACCCAAAACTTCTCTGTGGCGAAGAAGTTGAAGAAGTTCATACAAAAACAGTAACCAGGCTGACGAACAACACCTTCTGGAACACCTATGAGGCTGTGACTGCTGTGCTGCGAGCAAGCATGACAGAAAGATCGCTACATAGGGTGGTTTGTATACTGACTTGAGAATAATAACAAATAATATATTTTGAATTAAAAAGAGTTAAAACAGCATGTACGTAACAAAATAGTTTGTTGTCAACAATAATAAAATAAAGCATATATATAAGAGGGGGGAGCAATATACTTGAATAATAAGCAGCTCCTGAACCAATTGTCCAGCAGGAAGTAACAATAGCGGCTCACAACCTATATAAAGAGAAGAGCCATTAGTAAAAGTTGACAAAAAAAAACCTATGTGCACTAATGCTAGAAGTACTTCTCTTGACTAATACAACTAAAAGCTCGATTTGACAATCTATAAACAAAGTCACATAGGTAATATTGTTTCATAATGCTTTATAATATGTAATAAACTGAAGCACATAATTAAGAACACTAATTAAAATTGTTATTTCAAAATACAACGGACAATGGATACACGCACACACACATAAACATTGAATTAGTCAATGTTAGAGATGAAGAGAGAAGAGAATATTTACCGCGAGATAACTTGCACAATAGGCCAGTTCGTCAACCAAACTATACTTCAAAAATGATCATCAGTAGAAGTACTTGACAACAAACTAAGCATTAATCAAAAACTGTCCTTTAATTTTATAGTATAGTCACAATGAGGCTTCTCAGTTGGCACTTCATATAAACTGCAGCACCCCTCTTGGTAGGAAATACTATGGAATATAAAAGCATGGGCAATAATTTGGAATGTACAAATGCACGGAAGCAATTTTTCAGCACTTCTATTTACAGAAGAGACAGGGAATATGCTTCTCCAATTCAATGTAGTCAAAAGTCAATTGGGCTCACAATCTAGATGTACAACATATTGTTCGTACACAAAGTACAATGTAAAATGACGCCTATCCACAAATCAAACTCAATACAGTTAAGTCTTAATTCTTCAGCATTAACACCTCAAGCACAATATTTCAAGATTAAGAAACACATCCATATGATGACTTCGCGCAAACAGGAGATAAACGCCCATCACAATTTGTCCGGATCTTGGCTGTTAAAACAGAAATGAAGACATGAGCCATCGGCACTCCGAAAGCTTCCATATAAAGAACATAAACATGAACCAAATGAAGGAATTAATGTTGAGTTTTCAACAATACAATGAATCGGTTTTTCTTTTAGATTGCTTCTAGCAAGAACATTTCAATTGTAGAGAAAGCATAGAGAAACAATGCTATTTCAAGGATAGAACTACATAACAAGTCAAGCAAGATCTGGTTGATATGACACATATTATCGATTTTAGTAATGTACTGCCAGAAAGAAGTAAACCTGACATAGTGTGCAAGTTACCAGCTATAACGGAGACATAAAATGTGGCAATGCAGCGCTAACAAACGTATTTTTCTTTGAGACACATGTTTAGTAGGAAGAATAGTAGGAAAGTGAGGGTTTATTTCAGAAGAGCTATATGACAAATTATGGTCCGAAAATAAGCTCAACAACCCTTCCATTTATTTTTGGGTTAAAGGGAGCTTTATTGCATCAAATCAGTGTTCTAGTTACAATCATCCAACATACTAAAAGAAATAAAGGTGGAGCCTGGCCAAGCTGAACTTCAGAAAGATTGTCCCCCTGTACAACCCTGTTTTGTTCGCTTTGAATTTTCACAAAACGGTGATCGTCCAGAAAATTGCGCACGGTGTAGACTTCTCCATGCAATTTTAGCATTACATCTTATAAAAAATCAAAGTAATGTCAGGAATAGCAAATATGTACTTCTAATAAATTCATAAAATTCGAAAGAATATCACATAAGTTTTCTTGGAATTCATACCAGAAGCGATGGAGAAGAAAGAGTCTTGAGTATGATTGGGAACTTACAGGAGAAACAGTGGACAGAGGGTGGGCCACACGCCAACAGGAGCTGTGCTATCTCTTTTTCATGCAAAAAGACGACAGTTTTGTTAATGTTTTGGTTGTAAATTATGAGATAATCTAAGCATATCGAGTTGCTGAACTATGCCGTATGTGGCAAGGGCCGAAATCTGACGGGGGGCCACCAGCCCAGCCATGTATTCTTCTCTGTATTTTCACAGCAAAAACTGAAGCAGGACAAACCTTGACAGCTACATATCAGACTACACCTGCGCAAAACAATCAATGCAAGCTAAATCAAAACAAAACAGGAGTCCTACAAGTACATTTTGGGCATCCCTCGCCAAAGTTGTACCCAATACGCGCCACCAATGACTACATCTTACTCAGCGGGGGTGAAGAATTAGCATAAATTAATTGATACACTTTTCAGATTGTGACATGAGATCCTCATGTACCCAAGACTGAAAACAACCAGAAAAAACTTTCAAGAAGCAACAACAGTATTTTTGTTCGGCGAAACGTTAGTTAGTACTAAGAACAATAAGTCATCATTGTCATTGTTTGTCTAGAACATCAGTACATAGAAGCTTGTTAATCTGAAGATTGTATGCTGAACTCACCGATTGCAAGGAAGAGGGAGTCGGACACGGATGGCTCGTTGAAGGCATGGATGAGGGAAGCTGATGGTGCCGGTCTACCGGACACCGATGCCCAAATCATAGTATGCGTGGGTCTCGATTCTTGAACACCTCCGCACAGTCGAGGAGCCCCGGTGTTCGGCCAAGCGCAGAAGCTCTTGCGTGTGACAAAATAGTCGCCCAACTGCGGGAAAGATCTACTATTCTTGATGCTACTTTGGTTCTCCGGCCCCACGCATCCAGCAGGTCGACTGTTTCATCATCTCCTCCCTTCAAGTGCTCCCGTGCGCTCCACCTTCCTCGCCTCGGCTCATCTCACCGCGGCAAGGATGCGACATAGCCGTAGTTTGCCATGTCCATCTCGGCCGCCATGGACAGCAGCAATGGGAGCAAGGCCGACCTCGCCCGGTGACGAACGCCTCCAGGCAGCGGAACCATAAAAGCCACGGATGATCGTCCGGGCCGTCCAGAGGCAAGAACGTTGAAGCCCTGCTGTGCCTCCACCCAACCTCTCGCAACGACCGTGACCTCCCAATGGCTGTCCACCTCCATGGGGCGAGCCGGATAGGTTAGCCAGCAGTGAAAATTGGCCACCTCCCGCCGTGTGCATAGTCTGTTGCCGGCCAAGTGCGGCCCTATCTGGAACGAAGGCAAAAAAAAAAGATAAATCGTAAGAGGATAGAAAGGCATCAAGAAGAGCCGAGTAAGGCCAGTAGCGCAGACGGCTGGCTTGCAAATTTTTTGGATGGTGAACACCTTACCTCGGTCGTGACCTCCATGAGCACCTTTCGTGTGCCATCTCTCCTATGTGCACCACCACCTCGGACGCACGGAAGGAGACGATCGAGGGTTTTGTCAGGCACTGGCCGTCGGCGAGGTAGGCCATAGACGGGATTTGGGAGACGCTGGGAAGCAGCTGTGAGGTAGGATGTCGAAGGGGAAGCCCTTTTATAGGGCTATACATACAGGCAGTTTAGCGGTAGCACGCGGCAGATGGTGGAAGGGCAGCGAAGTACTCAGCGACGGGTGTTGCTCGCCAGAATCGACGGGAGCCTTCCAGGACCGACGAAGCCAAAATATCTCTATCTAGGAAGAGGAAAAAATAGTAAACAAAGCTCACGGAAAAGCCCAGAAAGATCGCTGCTACATATAAAATCTAAACGTGTCGATGAAAGAATTCACGAGTCAACGTACGTGTAACTCAGCCCAAATCTACCTAAAGCAACAACCGCCACGTCTCCCTAAAAAAAACATCCGCCACGTCAAAATGGCACGTGCAAAACGGCCAACCAGATGAATAAAGAAAACACGTCCTGGAATTGATCCACACACGCGTCGTAGGAAAAAAAGGGAGTAACCACCACGCGGAAGTCGCTCCCTGCATGTTCCCCGGTAACAAGTGTCAATTTTTGGAGGCCGTGAAAAAAAATTCCGAAAAAACCAGGTAAATGAATCCCTTACGGGCCTAGTATTCTTAGTATGTGCGTGGGTGTGTGTCTTCTCACCAGTGTGAGTTCTTGTGTGAGACAAAACCATGAGAGGGAAAGATTGTGAGGAAGTAGAAGATGGCGTTGCGATTAGGCGGCTCCAACAATTGGTATTCAGAGCCACAAGGTTCGAGGGGCTGCCGTGGCGTGCGGCGGCGTCCGCGGCGCGCGCGGCGAGCGCGGCGGATATGGAGGCTACGGTGCGCGGCGAGTCCGCGGAGGTTCATTGTGATGTCGTGCGCGCGACGAGCACGGTGGTCGCAAAGGAGAGGAGGTCGCGGAGGACCTACGTGGTGGCGCAGAGGCCGTGGCGGCTCGGCACGACGACCGTGGAGGCGCAGTGGCACGAGGCACGGAGACGCGTCACGGCGGCGCACGGAGATGCGGGTTTCGTCAGCGGCAGCAAGTGGCGCACGACCGGGCACAGCGCGGCGGTAGCTGCATCGGTGGCAGTGCGCGACAGCGGCCGGCGAGGTGGCCGCGTTGCTTGGCATCTGCGGCGGCTCGTGCTGGAAGGACACGGTGGCGTCGGGTGGCAGCAACCATGGTGACGTGCTTGTCGCGTCGGGCACGTGTATGGGCACGTGCCGGGTGCGTTGGGTGTGTCGGGTCCATGAGGTGTGGTGTGGTCAGGCACGTCCAGCACGTTGTGCGCGCGCGGGACGTGCGGGACGCACTGTTGCGGTCGGGCTCGTCGGGCGCGTCAGGTGCACGCGGGACGTGTGGGACACAACGACGGTGGTGCGATGTCGTTGTCATCATGGAGAGTTGTGAAGCCAAGAAATGTTGCGGTGCGATGCTGCGGCAAGGTGCGAGTGTGGCGCTGTGAAGGCGTCATCATCACGTGGTGAAGCTGCTGCACACATACCGCAAGAAGGTATAACTGATTCACATAGATTAGTCCATAAGTCCATGTCAAGGTTAGGAGGGAAAATGATGGAATTAATCTTGACATGTAGCTTGTGCACGTATGTGTGAATGGGCATACGTGCATGTAGCTGGTTGTTGATGTATGCTTGGATTAGTTGCTAAGGCCCTGTTTGTTTCATAAGTCATAGGACCTTTTTAAGTCCCAACTTATAAGTCCCGAGTACCTACATGTTAGTTTACATGGACTTATATGTCCCGAGTCCCTACCTGTTTGTTTACATGGACTTATAAGCCCGAGGCGACGAACGGACGCAGGTGAGAGCCGGCTCGGCCTCCGATGTTCATGAAGGAAATATGCCCTAGAGGCAATAATAAAGTTATTATTTATTTCCTTATTTCATGATAAATGTTTATTATTCATGTTAGAATTGTATTAACCGGAAACTTGATACATGTGTGAATACATAGACAAACATAGTGTCACTAGTATGCATCTACTTGACTAGCTCGTTGATCAAAGATGGTTGTGTTTCCTAACCATGGACATGAGTTGTAATTTGATTAAACGGGATCACATCATTAGGAGAATGATGTGATTGACTTGACCCATTCCGTTAGCTTAGCACGTGATCGTTTAGTATGTTGCTATTGCTTTCTTCATGACTTATACATGTTTCTATGACTATGACATTATGCAACTCCCGTTTACCGGAGGAACACTTTGTGTGCTACCAAACGTCACAACGTAACTGGGTGATTATAAAGGTGCTCTACAGGTGTCTCCGAAGTTACTTGTTGAGTTGGCGTATTTCGAGATTAGGATTTGTCACTCCAATTGTCGGAGCGGTATCTCTGGACCCTCTCGGTAATGCACATCACTAAGCCTTGCAAGCAAGGTGACTAATGAGTTAGTTACAGGATGATGCATTACATAACGAGTAAAGAGACTTGCCGGTAACGAGATTGAACTAGGTATTGAGATACCGACGATCGAATCTCGGGCAAGTAACATACCAATGACAAAGGGAACAAAGTATGTTGTTATGCGGTTTGACCGATAAAGATCTTCATAGAATATGTGGGAGCCAATATGAGCATCCAGGTTCCGCTATTGGTTATTGACCGGAGACGTGTCTCGGTCATGTCTACATAGTTCTCGAACCCTTAGGGTCCGCACGCTTAAGGTTCGGTGATGGTTATATTATGAGTTTATGTGTTTTGATGTACCGAAGGTAGTTCGGAGTCCTGGATGAGATTGGGGACATGACGAGGAGTCTCTAAATGGTCAAGAAAATAACGACAACTCACATAATAAGGAGTTAAGAAATGGAGATGTAGCTGCCATAGAGGCATTGGTGTGAGCTGAGACCAGTATCTTTTGCTTCATTAATTTCGTACTAATCAGTGCTAAATGGCATAGATGACACCATTACTACATAGCTTACACCATTGGGTTTTGTTTCTAGCTTCGTCCCTATTAGAGCAAGTGCAATAATGGACTTGTACCCCACTTACGTGGCACTTTTGAGTATGTGGAGGAGAGAGACATGGAAAAATAGTGGGAGTGAGCTCTCATGCAAAAGCCTAGTTATATGCGTACTCCTAGATAATTGCAGTAAATATGAAAAAAGAGATAGAGAGAAAGTGAAAAAAGTAGTACTCTTATAGCCAACCTTATAACTAACCGTGTTGTATGAGTAACTATAAATGATAACTATATATGACATGACAATTTCATATATATAGCCATGCATCCACTGGCTCGATGCACTTCAGTTTCCTAAAGCGCGTTCCAATGTGGGGGAAAACTAAGATGCGATCCTTTTTGAACCGAAGGCAGAAGAAGTCAGTGTTTGGTCACCGAATAGTCAATATTTACATAGGGGACTGGGGTTTTACAGTTACACGCAATAACCAGTTAAATACGACACAAATAGTAGGCCCCGAAGCATAAAAATGGCAAGGATATCAATCAGTCTACCTTGAGGAGTGAAGCCAACATAGTTACGACTGAACCGTCTCATATATTGTTGTGGAGAGGCCAACTTGTTTAGTTTTCACTAAGTGATTGAATTGCAACCGTCTCATATACCGTCTTATACATCTACATCTCTTTTACATGTTACTTTAGGAAATTTCATATTGCAACTGAGCCTAAATAAATGCTTTTGTTGGCTCGTAAAACATTGTAATATATTGATTGCATAGAGCTTATAGATATCCCAATGTAATATGGGTTGGAAACTAGGCTAAGTAGGGACTGGATGACGCATGTATGACTTAGGGTCTATGCTATGTAACCAACTGTGTATCCCCACCCCCCCCTGTCCCATCCGAGTTTCCACATTAAAGACGTGTTTTGGAATAGGAGATGTCGCACTAACTTGGCTGAACATAAACACATTACTAATTGAGTGTCTGAACTTCGTCGCCATCATCAAGGTTGGCCGACGTGATTTCCCGGTGCATGTGCTCGACCACCTTTTAGGGGTTTTCGACTTCACTTGACATTGTCTACCTAGTCGTGGGAGGTTCTGGGTTTTACTTGGGGTTTGGACTACGATGCTGAATTTGTTAGCCCTTTCAGTTGGTGTGTTTCATATAAAATTCCACCTTGGAACTGCCCTACCAATTTTCCTGGACTGTGGTTGCAATCTATGGGGGTTTCCCAAGATGAACACAATTCTACCTTCCCTTGTGAACTGGTTAATCTTGCAAAGGATAACCCGTACCCCAACCTCATTGGGGGGGGGGGATTTCAATATCCTACCAGCAAGAAAAAAATTGACCTTTTTGACACACATTAGCCGCTTTTGTTGAACTCGTTATTGACAATTTGGTCCTTAGAGAGGCTAGTTCGTCTGGTCGTCAGTCCACTTGACCAATAATCACTCGGTGCCAACATAGGGAAAATTTGACTGTGTGCTCATGGACACAAAATGTGAACTAATGTTCCCTACGGTGACTGTGCGCGCTCTCGAGCATATTGAGTAACTTTCGGGCCATGCACCGATCATTCCTGATTGAAATTTCATCCACTACACGCTGAGCATTCAAATTCGAATTAGGATGGCTACATCGGGATGGTGTCACATATATTATTAAGAACGTGTTGCAAAGGTCGACCGTTGGTTGAACCGATCCAAAGATGGAATTTTAGATTCATTTCTACATAATCAGAGCGACCATAGCAAGGTAGATGATCCCGTTGTTATTAACGTACTAAACTATTTTTCATGGTAAAAACCCACCCCATATGTAGGTTATCTTGTGTTCTACGTAGTAGCTTCGTTCGTGGTATATGGTACATAGGCTGGAGCATCGACCATTGTTTATGGTGCCATGTACACGGCTCGAGTGGGTAAGCAATGAGGTTTTTTGATCAAATAGGTGGCGGCATAGTCTACACGGTAG
Organism: Triticum dicoccoides; assembly: GCF_002162155.2. NCBI lineage: Eukaryota > Viridiplantae > Streptophyta > Magnoliopsida > Poales > Poaceae > Triticum > Triticum dicoccoides. The sequence goes on along the minus strand of NC_041393.1, from coordinate 3,788,868 downwards.
GCCTTCTGCCCTCCATGCCTTATGCATGGTTTTGATCTTTTAAGACTTTACTGTTGCCTGAGTTTTATTTGTTATGTGTGTGTAAGTTCGTGTTGCATTTGTGCATCGTAATTATGTCATGGGTTTAGACTCATGATCCCCTTGATGCTATGTTTTGAGTTAATACAAGCACCCTTTATCGAAAAAATGATTAGTCAAATTTTGGTTGGACAATTATTAAAACATTATTAACCTTTTTAGTGAAGGCTTCATTTGATTTTCTAAATAATTCCATTCGTGCGTGAGAATCATTGGCTTGTAGTATTTTAGTGCACAAAACCCTTTTAGTGTGCCCTAGTCCCTATCCAGAGAATCCAAAGGATACCTCATGGTAGTCGTTGATGAACTTGTTAGTGTAGGCACCCGTAGCCTCCACCTTTCTCTTGGCCTCATTGAGCCATATCTTCATTCCCACAATGAACTCTCCCTCATCTATTGTGCCATTGCCTGATGTGTCGAAGTCATCCATGATTTTGTCCACAACATCATTCTTGTCAAAGTCAATCTCCTCAAAGTTGATTCCAATGATAAGGGCATGCAACTCGGCTCGTGACAGGTCGCGACTATCATCATTGTCAATCTCGTAGAACAATCTGCATGTTGGCATAGAGAAGGAGCACTTCATGTTCATGATGTTCCATTGCCATATGAAGAACAAATGAAGTTGATGCATCATACTTTCTTATGACGTTTTCGTTCGGCGTGCCATCGTCATTTAGCAGACGGTCGAGTGCTTGTCTTTGGACAAGTTGTAGTATCCCAGAGATTACATGCCTATGTTTTGCAAATGCAGGTCGCCTCCGCTGGATCCAGGGGAGGAAGACCTACAATTTGAGGGAATTATCATTGTCAAATTGATGTTTGTAACCTAGATGTACACACACGTGCCAATCTGGCCATCATTATTTAAAAATGCAAACAACATCAGATGGAATGGATGTACCTGAAACAAGCAGTAGGATAGTGCAAGCAAGAATGATACAATGGCAGCCAACAAGATGGGCAGGCGATGCCCGGGCTGGATTCTCAACATTTTTGGGAAAAGTGCAATGGCGAAAGGAATAACACAAATTGCCATGATTCTTGCTGTCCAACTGGTTTCATTGTCAGTTGAAATACCGCTGCCTACGAAGCGAAACAATGTGTATGCAACCCAAGATTAACAGCTAACCGTGAAGTTGGCGAAGTGCATGCAAAGGAGGGTTGGTAAGAACATCACTATTCTTAGAATAATTACTTCGCCACACTTTGCAACATCCTACACCTCGAGTAATGCAACTTGGACAAGTTAGATATGTGTTTGATTCTAGCCACACCTATGGACAAATACGATTTGTGAGAATGAGCCCCACATGTCACATAGAAAAAACACTGTGATAAGTGTGGCTAAGAATCTGCTCACCTAAAGTTTGGCAATTTTGGTAAAAAAATATGTGGCAAACTAGGGCAAGGTTATTCACCAACTAAACAAAGCACTATGATTTGGTTCGATGGCATTTGATCAGCAAAACAACCAAGCAAAACTATGATTTGGTTCGAGGGCATTTGATCTGAAACTAACCAAGCAAGCACTATGATTTGGTTCAATCGCATTTGATCTGCAAAATACATTTTCATATGTTTAGGGAGCATAGTTAGGCACTACGATGTCTATGTATGCCACCACTGTATGTAAAACAATTTCTTATTCAACATTGGTTCGTAAATTGACCCATTGCACATAGTGGCAAACCATTCACATTGTATGTAATTTAGCACCAACTAACATACCTCGAATATTTGGAGATTGATTTATGGGAGATGTGGCTGACATACATATAGATGTATGTTCTTATTGGGGCTACTGCATTATGCTTGCCGACTTGATCATGTCTAAATGATAATATGTTTGATAAGAATAAGATTATACTAATCGATTGCAATTTATGTGCATCTTAGGTTTCCATTTTCAGCATGATGGTTAGAGCATGGGGATGTGCAGAACAATGTAGGCTAAATCAAATACATGGTATCTTCAATACCTTGTGGATAAGGTTGCCAAAATGCTTGTTACTTGGGAGGGCCAAAGCATAACCTCCATTGGACGCATGGCTCTTGTCAAGTCCTTGATCACCTCCCTAGCTATTTACTTCATCACACCGCTCATCATTCCACTGTGTATTCTTCATGATGTCAACTAACTTGAACGATCTTTCATTTGGTCCGTTTTGGACAAGACGACCGGTGCTAAATGGAAGGTCAACTGGGAAGCGGTTTGTTGTCCTACGGAGTATGGTGCGCTAGGTGTGCTCAACAACGACAAATTTGTGTGCGCTCTTAAGCTTCGATGGCATCGGTATGAGTGAAGGAGCCTTCCATGGTATGGGTGAGGATGTAAAATCCATGTGATGAGGATGTCCACAACTTCTTCTATGCCTCCACCTCCATTAGTATTGGTAATTGAGCGAGGACACCTTTTTGTAGGTCCCCTTGGCTTCCTAGACATGAACCCATGGATATTGCACCCCTTATCTTTGAGGCTTCCTCATGAAAAAATTGGAAAGTTAGAGAGGCTCTCCGATGCAATGTTTGGACCTTCAAGATCAAGCCTTTCACCATTGTATCCATCCAACACATTCGTGAAATATTTTCATGCTTTGGATGCTTCTCCATGATGTGCAACTTGATAAATACACCCAATATGACATCGTTTGGAAGCACATGGCTAGTGGGTACTACTTGGTGGCTTCCGCGAAAAAGGCTCAATTCTTAGGGAAGATTCTATCTCTAATGGAGCATGCCATGTGGAAGGTTTGGGCGCCGCCAAAGTTAAGTTTTTCTCGTGGTTGTCGATTCAAGACCTACAGGCCAAGTGAGGGTGGCCAAATTGTCACATTTGCCCACTTTGCAAGAGGGTGCAAGAATCTGACAACCAAGTCTTCTTCAAGTGTGGGTCCACTCTCTAAATTTGGCATTTGGTTATAGAAAAATTACAACTTGAGAGCATGGACATATCATTGTGGCACCTTGAGCACAATGTCACAGACTTGCGGAAGGTCATGGCCTCCCTATTCATGCTTGTGTCTTGGTTGATTTGCAATGAGAGAAACGCTAGGGTCTTCCTGCATGAAAGATCCCCCATATGGATCATTGTATTCTCCGTTTAATTAATATACGAGGCAAATCTTTTGCCTCGGTTTATACAAAGGCAAAAAGAAACATGGACAATGCAAACTCAATCAACAAGAGTGACACACCAGCTTATTGTAAAATAAATTAACTACGTATATGACTACAAGAATAAGATATTAGATTCACTTCTAATGAAAACAGAGTAAGTATAAGAGTTGTAGAAGATAACATACCAGTAAAACTGAACCACCCTTTAGTGTCTTTTGAATCAATGGCAACACCATTGGGCCCAATGCCACACTTGCCAGCAAACACGCAAGTCCCCAAATGAAGGTATGAAGAAAGATGGTGGAGCCAGCAAGCAGACCCATGCCCACCATCACCCGATTTTGTGCCTTTTCTCTGCTCCCCGCGAGGCCAAATGCTGTTTATATATGAAATAGAATTGAGACTAGTTCGGAATACTGGTTTAAACACACACATTTTTTTCTTTAGAAAAGGCGAAGATACACTATTCAGCATTGGTGCTGGTGAACGTGGTAGGACAATTCTATCTAGGTGCTAGCATGTTTTAGTCCAATTGCTTGCGTCTCGATTAGACCCATGTGTCAGAGCTTGGGAAAATCCGGACATGGTGCTTCGTCTCTCCTCCCAAGGAAAGGTGGCTAGGGATTCTGCCTCCCTTCGGCGGCGCTGCCAATCTGCCATGTCTCTTATGGCCTTAGGGTTATGGGTGTGCGGTGGATACTGGCCATAGTCGGCGGGAGGGATCCATTTTGAGGTGCTTGTTCAAGTTTAGTTAGGGATTGTGTCCTGCTCAGGAAGATGAGACATCGACAACTCCCTGAAGATGGAATAAGGTTCTTCTCACCTAGCCTCCATCCCGGTGGTGCGTCTAGCATCATAGGAGGACGTCTGGAGATGTGTCTCCGGTGGATCTCACGGAATTCGGTCCGTGATTCTCTTTGGTGGATCTGCTTGGATCCAGTCTTTGTTTGTGTCTTCAGGTTGGATCCTTTCGAGCCAAGCTTCTCCTCATTGGCGATGATTGCTATTCTGGTGCATTGGTCCTATAGGGTGGTAGCACGACGACTTTCCGACTGTTTACTACTCCCTTTATTACTAAATATAAATCTTTCTAGAGATTTCACTATGGACTTCTCTTTTGCGAATTGTAATAAATTAGTAAACTTACCGCATGTTCTACCGAATAGCATCATCTGTCTAGTACTCCATCCGTCCCGAATTACTTGTCACGGAAATGGATAAATAAATATATCTAGAATTAAAATATGTCTAGATACATTTATTTCCGTGAAAAGTATTTCTAGACGGAGGGAGTATTTCTTAAAACGAAATCTTAAAATCCATTGACACGGTTCTCGCAAAATAAAAATCCATTGAGTCTTTCTTAGAATGAAATAATGTAGCAGACGAGCACACAAAGAAGAATTAGTCCTACAATTAGACATTAGCTTACGGCTAGTGTGATAATCCTATTAATTTTTAGTAAAACTAAGTGCATGCCTAATCGAGTAGCACTATTTGTAATTGTGGGCATTGCATTGGATACGAAGGAAGACATCAAAAGAACCAGAAAGAGAACGATTGTTACAAAAAAGTAATAACCCTAGCTACTTCTTTGTTCATTTATTTTGATCGCAGGCTTATGACTACGACTTTCCACGGAAAATATTCAGAGGCTGTTGCAGTACAGAAACAAGCCCTGTCGGCCGTACCGATTAAGCCCATTAGGGTAACTAGCCTGCCTTGTTTCTCTACTTGCTCTTATACAAACAGGCCGA
>NC_041393.1:3730699-3783605 GCF_002162155.2 Triticum dicoccoides | reverse complement strand
GGGAGCAACTAATTAACGAGCGCTCCTTCGGGAGCCTCTCAACGATCAGCGGCACTTAGCGCGCTCATAGCCATTCGCCACGTGTCGCGCTCTGGGCGCTCCCTCCGGATTTTGTTTGTTTATAACGCACGCGTTTTCGGCTTTTTAAAAGGTTTTTTTTCGGGTTTTTTGACGTTTTGGTTTTCTACCGGTCTTCCCTAGCTTTTCGACTAAAAATTATTTTTCGAAAAAAACATTTTTTTGCGCAAAAAAATACAATTTTTTTTCGCGAGAGGCACGGTTTTGCTTCCGCCAGAGGCACGATTGTGCTTTCGCGAGAGGCACGGGCGTGCCTCTTTCGGAAAGGGGGAAAACGCGTTTTCTGTTTTTTTTCTTTCGCGAGAGGCACGGTTTTGCTTCCGCCAGAGGCAGGGTTGTGCTTTCGCGAGAGGCACGGGCGTGCCCCTTTCGGAAAGGGAAAAAACGCGTTTTCTGTAAAAAAAAGTTCGTCAATTTGAAAAGGTTGATAGCATTTGAAAAAAGTTCACCTGTTTTGAAGAAAAAATCATCCATATGGAAAAAAGTTCATCAGATTTGAAACAGTTCATAGGTTATGAAAAAAAAGTTTGTTGATGTTGAAAAAAATATCTAGATTTTCAATAAAATTTTTATCGAATTTGAAAAAAGTTCATCGAAGTTAAAACAAACTTCAGCTATTGCAGACAAAGTTCCTCCTATTTGTATTAATTTGTGCATAAAAAGTAAATAAAAAGGACAAAATATGAATAAAAAGAAACAGAAAAAACCAAAACCAAAACTGGTCCAGAAAAACACACAACAAGAAAGAAAAAATGCAATCGCCTGGCAAAGTATAAAAGATGAAAAAGAAGGGAGTTGCCATAACTTGTTGTCTTTCCCGGTTGGCTGACGCAAGTGAAACTTACGCTACAAGTTGCGGGTTGGATCTTTCCAGTACTCATTTTTTGCGCATTAAGCCCGAATGAAAAGGTGTGAGATGGGTCGGCCCAGCACGGGAGCGCTGCAGGCGCCCGTTAGCGAAAATGTCCTATAACTGACACCTGCAGCGTCAAATAGGGTTTGCCCAAAAGCGGGGCGTGGATAAATCAGTACTAGGCCGACGGAGGGCCTGTTGGCTGGTTATTAGCGCACCCGTAAAGTGCATTCCGCTTCTCGGGTAAGCTTTCTTCTGATTAAATCGGATTGAGCGAGCCAGCTGAAAAAGGAAGCAAACCAGCACATGAACCACGTGCGTTACATGGGGTTTTCCTTCGATCAGGGGCCATGTGCCATCGCACCGCTCGCACACCCTTCTCGATGGGGCTGAGTGAGAGGCGATGACGGTGTTGCGCCTTCGGCACTCTTCAGTGCTTGTAGTCGTCGCTAGGTGGTCAACGAATTTGGATGTAATTTTTGTTATTTCTGGTATTCTCTATCCTGCCATGATTAAACATGAATAGATTGAAAGTTTTCAAAAAAAAAATGTTTCTTGTTAGTGCAGAACTCGCTTAGTTCCTTTCTTGTCTTCTTTACTCTTGGCTCGGAACTTTTTTTTTTCGTTAAAGAAAATTAACGGAAAGGGATAAATGCCCGGTTCATAAAGAAAAGAAAAAGGTGAAGACACACTATTCAGCATTGGCACCGACAAAGGAGCAGTGGTGATATGTGCTTCACCTGGTTGAACCGAACCCACTAGATTTATTAGGCTTTGTTCGGTTAATCCTCTTCCCAAGACGATTGGAGGGGATTTGCGAGGATCAGGGTTTTGGTTACCGTTCAAAATTTCGAGATTAACTATGGTTATCGCGTATTTCCATGCCCCTCGGTAAATGGGCTTTCAAGCAAAAAATATTCGAATTTTTGAACATTTTGATTGTAAACGCTTAATGTACAGTAAAGTACGGCAACATCTCAATTATTTCAACATAGTTAGTTCTACCGTGGTGGTAACAACCTATTTCGACCTTTAAAAGGTAGCTGGTACAAGTCATTTCTTGCACTTTTTTAACTAATATAAGTTCAAGTGCTACCTATATCTATTTTGAAATAAAAAATGAATTCAAAATTTAATTATAACTTTCGTTCGAAATTTGCCCGAAATTTTGTGGTAACCATGGAAAGCACGTTTACCAGTTCCCCTCGGTAAAAATGCCTCATTTGGTAACAAAAACAGTGGTGGGGATTGGGACGTATTTTCACTTACAAGGCGTTTAAATCCCCTCAAACCCCTTCAATCCTTTCGGATCCACACTCAACCGAAAAAGGCATTAATTAGTAGGCGGAATTTTAATGGGGACGTACCGAGCACGAGGAGGGCGTCGGGGAGGGCGCCAAGCATCGGGAGCAGGAGCGTGATGATGTGGCCGTGGCCGCCGGCATAGCTGGGGCCGATGGTCCCCAGCAGCAAGTCACTCCCAGTCGTCAAGAAGGAAACTCGCACCTTGTAACTGAGGAATGATGGAATTAATCTTGACATGTAGCTTGTGCACGTACTCCCTCCGTCCTTTAAAAAGTGTACTTCCAATTTTGTTGCAGGGTCAAACTATTTCAACGTTTGACCGAGTTTGTGCAAAAATATATCAATTTTTATGAAACCAAATAGATATATGATGAAAATATGTTTCATCAGGAATCTAATGCAACTAATTTGATGGCATAAATGTTGGTGCATGATTGTATAAAGCACGGTCAAATATAAAAAAGTTTGACTTTCCAACAAAATTGAAAGTACACTTTTCAAAGGACGGAGGAAGTATGTATGAATGGGTCATGCGAATCCTGGGGCATACGTGCATGTAGCTGGTTGTTGATGCATGCTTGGATTAGTTGCTAAGTGGCCGGCTGTGCCGAGTCGTTAGGTGCATGCGTCGTTGTTGGCCTAGTAGTTAGGATCCTGGAGAGATTCCAGGCCAAGGATAAGGTCATCGGTTTAGTGGGCTTAGTGGCTGCTTGGTGACCGGTTTAGTGGGTGCTTTGGGTCTTTCTGTACTGGTATTTAAGGTGATCAGATGAATGAGAAAATGAGGCCGTGAGAGCCTGTAGAAAAATGTAGCACCGCGTGCACACCAAGGAGAGGATGCCCTCGGCAAAGATCTTGTGCTGCTCCTTGGTGAAGTGTGTGCGTGGGTGTGTGTCTGTGTTGAGTTCTTCTCACCGGTGTGAGTTCTTGTGTGAGACAAAACCATGAGAGGGAGAGATTGTGAGGAAGAAGAAGATGGGGTTGCGATGAGGCAGCTCCAACAATTGATATTCAGAGCCACAAGGTTCGAGGGGCTGCCGTGGCGTACGGCGGCGTCTGCGGTGTGCGCGGCGAGCGCGGCGGACATGGAGGCTGTGGTGCGCGACGAGTCCGCGGCGGTTCATTGTGATGTCGTGCGCGCGACGAGCACGGTGGTCGCGGAGGACCTGCGTGGTGGCGCAGAGGACGCGGCGGTTCGGCACGACGACCGTGGAGGCGCAGGGGCGCGAGGCACGGAGACGCGGCACGGCGGCGCACGGAGCTGCGGGTTTCGGCGATGGCATCGAGTGGCGCACGACCGGGCGCAGTGCTGCGGTAGCTGCATCGGTAGCTGTGCGCGACAGCGGCCGGCGAGGTGGCCGCGTTGCTTGGCATCTGCGGCGGCTCGTGCTGGAAGGACACGGTGGCGTCGGGCGGCAGCAACCATGGTGACGAGCTTGTCGCATCGGGCGCGTGTATGGGCACGTGCCGGGCGCGTTGGGCGCGTCGGGTCCATGACGTGTGGTGTGGTCAGGCACGCCGGGCACGTTGTGTGCGCGCGGGACGTGCAGGACGCACTGTTACAGTCGGGCTCGTCGGGCGCGTCAGGTGCGTGCGGGACGTGCGGGACACAACGACGGTGGTGCGATGTCGTCGTCATCATGGAGAGCTGTGAAGCCAAAAAATGTTGTGGTGCGATGCTGCGGCAAGGTGCGAGTGTGGCGCTGTGAAGGCGTGATCATCACGCGGTGAAGCTGCTGCACACGTACCGCAAGAAGTTATAAGTGATTCACATAGATTAGTCCATATGTCCATGTCAAGATTAGGAGGAAAAATGATGGAATTAATCTTGACATGTAGCTTGTGCATGTATGTGTGAATGGGTCATGCGAATCCTGGGGCATACGTGCATGTAGCTGGTTGTTGATGCATGCTTGGATTAGTTGCTAAGTGGCCGGCTGTGCCGAGTCATTAGGTGCATGCGTCGTTGTTGGCCTAGTAGTTAGGATCCTGGAGAGATTCCAGGCCTAAGGATAAGGTCATCGGTTTAGTGGGCTTAGTGGCTGCTTGGTGACCAGTTTAGTGGGTGCGTTGGGTCTTTCTGTACTGGTATTTAAGGTGATCAGACGAATGAGAAAATGAGGCCATGAGAGCCTGTAGAAAAATGTAGCACCGCGTGTACACCAAGGAGAGGATGCCCTCGGCAAAGATCTTGTGCTGCTCTTTGGTGAAGTATGTGCGTGGGTGTGTGTCTTCTCACCAGTGTGAGTTCTTGTGTGAGACAAAACCATGAGAGGGAAAGATTGTGAGGAAGAAGAAGATGGCGCTGCGATTAGGCGGCTCCAACAATTGGTATTCAGAGCCACAAGGTTCGAGTGGCTGCCGTGGCGTGCGGCGGCGTCCGCAGCGCGTGCGGCAAGCGCGGCGGACATGGAGGCTGCGGTGCGCGGCGAGTCCGCGGCGGTTCATTGTGATGTCGTGCGTGCAACGAGCACGGTGGTCGCGAAGGCGAGGAGGTCGCAGAGGACCTGCGTGGTGGCGCAGAGGCCGCGGCGGCTCGGCACGACGACCGTCGAGGCGCAGTGGCACGAGGCACGGAGACGCGGCACGGCGGCTCACGGAGCTGCGGGTTTCGGCGGCGGCAGCGAGTGGCGCACGACCGGGCACAGCGCGGCGGTAGTTGCATCGGTGGCGGTGCGCGACAGCGGCCGGCGAGGTGGCCACGTTGCTTGGCATCTGCGGCGGCTCGTGCTGGAAGGACACAGTGGCGTCGGGCCGCAGCAACCATGGTGACGAGCTTGTCGCGTCGGGCACATGTATGGGCACGTGCCGGGTGCGTTGGGCGCATCGGGTCCATGACGTGTGGTGTGGTCAGGCACCTCGAGCACGTTGTGTGCGCGCGGGACGTGCGGGACGCACTGTTGCGGCCGGGCTCGTCGGACGCGTCAGGTGCGCGCGGGACGTGCGGGACACAACGACGGTGGTGCGATGTCGTTGTCATCATGGAGAGTTGTGAAGCCAAAAAATGTTGCGGTGCGATGCTGCGGCAAGGTGCGAGTGTGGCGCTGTGAAGGCGTCATCATCACGTGGTGAAGCTGCTGCACACGTACCGCAAGAAGGTATAACTGATTCACATAGATTAGTCTATAAGTCCATGTCAATATTAGGAGGGAAAATGATGGAATTAATCTTGACATGTAGCTTGTGCACGTATGTGTGAATGGGCATACGTGCATGTAGCTGGTTGTTGATGTATGCTTGGATTAGTTGCTAAGGCCCTGTTTGTTTCATAAGTCATAGGACTTTTTTAAGTCCCAATTTATAAGTCCCGAATCCCTACCTGTTTGTTTACATGGACTTATAAGTCCCGAGTTCCTACCTGTTTGTTTACAGGGACTTATAAGCCCGGGGCGACGAACGGACGCAGGTGAGAGCCGGCTCGGCCTCCGATGTTCATGAAGAAAATATGCCCTGGAGGCAATAATAAAATTATTATTTATTTCCTTATTTCATGATAAATGTTTATTATTCATGTTAGAATTGTATTGACCGGAAACTTGATACATGTGTGAATACATAGACAAACATAGTGTCACTAGTATGCCTCTACTTGACTAGCTCGTTGATCAAAGATGGTTGTGTTTCCTAGCCATGGACATGAGTTGTCATTTGATTAAACGGGATCATTTCATTAGGAGAATGATGTGATTGACTTGACCCATTCCGTTAGCTTAGCACGTGATCGTTTAGTATGTTGCTATTGCTTTCTTCATGACTTATACATGTTCCTATGACTATGAGATTATGCAACTCCCGTTTACCGGAGGAACACTTTGTGTGCTACCAAACGTCACAACGTAACTGGGTGATTATAAAGGTGCTCTACAGGTGTCTCCGAAGTTACTTGTTGAGTTGGCGTATTTCGAGATTAGGATTTGTCACTTCAATTGTCGGAGAGGTATCTCTGGGCCCTCTCGATAATGCACATCACTATAAGCCTTGCAAGCAAGGTGACTAATGAAGTTGGTTACAAGATGATGCATTACATAACGAGTAAAGAGACTCGCTGGTAACGAGATTGAACTAGGTATTGAGATGCCGACGATCGAATCTCGGGCAAGTAACATACCGATGACAAAGGGAACAAAGTATGTTGTTATGCGGTTTGACCGATAAAGATCTTCATAGAATATGTGGGAGCCAATATGAGCATCCAGGTTCCGCTATTGGTTATTGACCGGAGACGTGTCTCGGTCATGTCTACATAGTTCTCGAACCCTTAGGGTCCGCACGCTTAAGGTTCGATGATGGTTATATTATGAGTTTATGTGTTTTGATGTACCGAAGGTAGTTCGGAGTCCTGGATGAGAACGGGGACATGATGAGGAGTCTCTAAATGGTCGAGACGTAAAGATTGATATATTGGACGACTATATTCGGACTTCGGAAAGGTTACGAGTGATTCGGGTATTTTTTGGAGTACCGGAGAGTTACGGGAATTCGCCGGGGAGTATATGGGCATTATTGGGCCATACAGGAATAGAGGAGAGAGGCCAAAAGGAAGGAGGCGTGCGCCCCCCCTCTGGTCCGAATTGGACAAGGGGTGCAGCCCCCTTTTCCTTCTCCCTCTCCCCCTCTTTCCTTCTCTCCTACTCCAACAAGGAAAGGAGGAGTCCTGCTCCCGGTGGGAGTAGGACTCCCCCCTTGGCGCGCCCTCCTCCTTGGCCGGCCGCCTTCCCCCTTGCTCCTTTATATACGGGGCAAGGGGGCACCCTAAAACACAACAATTGATCCTTGAGATCTATTAGCCGTGTGCGGTGCCCCCCTCCACCATATTCCACCGCGATAATATCGTAGCGGTTCTTAGGCGAATCCCTGCATCGGTAGAACATCATCATCGTCAGCACGCCGTCGTGCTGACGGAACTCTTCCTCGAAGCTCAGCTGGATCGGAGTTCGAGGGACGTCATTGAGCTGAACGTGTGCTGAACTCGGAGGTGCCGTGCGTTCGGTACTTGATCGGTCGGATCGTGAAGACATACGACTAGATCAACCGCGTTGTGCTAACACTTCCGCTTTCGGTCTACGAGGGCACGTGGACAACACTCTCCCCTCTCGTTGCTATGCATCACCATGATCTTGCGTGTGCGTAGGAAAATTTTGAAATTACTACGTTCCCCAATAGTTCAAAGACCGGCTGCGGCCTCCTCCTCCCTGGGGCACGGGCCTCCCATGACCAGGTCCAACCGGAGGAAGGCCATGACCGTCCGACTGGTCGAAGAGGAGTTGCTGGTATGAGCCCAACTCCGGGAAGACGTCGACGTTGCTGTTGAGATCCAAGAAACCCATTCCCCTTCCGAGATTTCCGCCGGCGGATGAGTCTTGGGTTGCCTATTGATGCGAGCGGAACTGAGAGAAGAAGGGGATCTGGTCCTCCTCATCATCGGCCATGGCAGCGGCGGCGGCGATTGGGGCGAGGCGGGGAAGGAGCGCGGCGGGGAGGCGGGGAACGAGCGAGGCGGGGTAGGTGCGGGGCGATGCGGGGTAGGTGCGGTCCGATCGATAAGTCCCAATAAGTTCCTCCCTGAAAGTCTTTTTTGATAAGTCCCAAATGACCACTATAAGTCCCTCCTGTTTGGTTTAGATGGGACTTATAGGGACTTTTTTAAGTCCCTAAACCAATAAGTCCCTGGAAACAAACACCCTCTAAGTGGCCGGCTGTGCCGAGTCGTTAGGTGCATGCGTCGTTGTTGGCCTAGTAGTTAGGATCCTGGAGAGATTCCAGGCCAAGGATAAGGTCATCGGTTTAGTGGGCTTAGTGTCTGCTTGGTGACCGGTTTAGTGGGTGCGTTGGGTCTTTCTGTACTGGTATTTAAGGTGATCAGATGAATGAGAAAATGAGGTCGTGAGAGCCTGTAGAAAAATGTAGCACGGCGTGTACACCAAGGAGAGGATGCCCTCGGCAAAGATCTTGTGCTGCTCCTTGGTGAAGTGTGTGCGTGGGTGTGTGTCTGTGTTGAGTTCTTCTCACCAGTGTGAGTTTTTGTGTGAGACAAAACCATGAGAGGGAGAGATTGTGAGGAAGAAGAAGATGGCGTTGCGATGAGGCGGCTCCAACAAGGAAGCCGTAGGCAAGAACCAGGAAGAGGTTGCCAAGCGCAGTGGTGGTGCAGGGGAGGAAGTTGTACGTCTGCGCGCATGTCTCCGCCGTGGAGGATGAGCGTATGTGGTTCATGGTCGGATATATAGCGATCCACCGACGTACTTGTGTCTAGGATTTCATAATATGTGTGATAACAGTGGTGGTGTTAGTATTCCTCCCTGAGATGAGCAACTCTGGTTGCAAATCTGCAGGGAGCTCTCTTTGGGAGTGAGATGCACCGACCCCCTTTTGCCATTTGGAGGTGCTTTGATTAAAGCAAGAATTGTTCTTTTCTTGTAGGCATAGGGTTACGCTTTGGCACATATGCACCTTTTTTTTTCTATCATCGACCTTGCGGGCAGCTGAGGTATAATTTGTTCTAAGCAACCTTCATTAGCCCTTATAATTGCACATCTAGCCTCTTAAAAAACTTATTTGCATGTTTAACCCTGTAGGTGACCGACCCCTCGTGATTCGAACTTTTCTGGTCCAAACCAACAACCCTAAGTTGAGTTTGGTTTTGAAACCACGTTCACCTTCAATTTGTCCTAGACTAGAATTCTCAAAAAAAAAAAGACCTAGACTAGAGGAACAAGACGGGCGCTTTGTGATTGCGGCGTAGCTACATTGCCCCTTTGTGATTGTGGGCGCTGTTAATTAGGCCGCAACGGCACTGCTACGGCCGTCGGTTGCAGCGTTGCAGCGATTACACCAGACGGTCTCGATCACCTGTGCAAGTGCAACATACACGTCGATCTGCTGTGAACTTATTTGGCGTGTGCAGATGCAGATCTCTGTGATGATCCTCGCCGATGAGACCATCCTGGTCAACACAGATCTATCGGACACAATCTACGACGTCAAGACGAGGATTCACGACGAGCTTTGCGTTCCCCGTCCCGACAGTGCCTCATGTTCGATGGCAAGGAGCTGGAGGAAGGACGCACCAATAGCGGACTACAACATTGAGGAAGAGTCCACCGTCCAGCTCGCCCTACACCCGAAGCCGCCACGTGAAGTGATGCAAATATTTCTGAAGGCGCCGAATGGTCGGCTCTCCCTCGCGGTCAAGAGCTCAGACACCGTAGAGGACGTCAAGAAAAGGATCAATGTTACATGGGGCATCCCGCCGCAATCCCAGCTGGCCCTCATCTTCGACGGGAGGCAGCTAGAGGGCGGATATGGACTGGATAGTTATGGCGTCTGTGTGGGGTCCACCCTCCACCTAACCCTTCATGGGTCAGGGTGGATGCTCATCTCTGCCAAGCTGCCTATTGCCCGCAAGAACCCCATAATTCCTCTTATGGTCTAGAGTTCAGATACCGTCGATGTATTTAGGAAGAAGCTCCAGGAATTGAAGGGGATTATAGCGTCCGAGTAGTGCATCATCTTCCGGGGAGGGCAGCTAAAGGATGGCCTCACCCTAACGGACCGTGGCGTGGTGGAGAACTCGCTCCTCGATGTGATTCTCCGTCTGCGTGGTACTAATTGCCCTAGTTGCGCGGGGGGCATTGCGCGGCAGCAAGGGGAAGACGTTGATTGAAGTTTAAAACTCTTGTGTATTGATATACCCTTTTGAGGCCTTCTCATCAGGTAAGTAGGATCTGCTATGAACAATAGCTAATTTGAAACACACCTTTCATGGCCCTTTAACACCACGGGAAAGTATCCTGTACTCCAATGGAATGGGTGCTCCATGCTCCATACACACGAGAGCAGCTAGATACACAATATAGGGCCAAGATGGAACCCAAACTTCCCACCCTTCGAATTTTGCAAAAAGATCCTCATGTAAGTACAGAGTACCTGTAACATTTCGATCACGAGATGTGTTGCTCACAGTTTGGAATAGAAAGAGCACGATTGTACTATGGTTTGGCTCAGGTGTGCGTGGACCGTTGACATGTTTCAATATACTTGAAGAAGTCCTAATGTAGCATCTGTGGTACAGGTTACGTTTCCAAGCATTTTCTGAAAATTGGACCATTGAGTATCAATCTTAAGTCCATCTCTCATCCGCTGCCTCCCGGGTCGCACGCGCGTGCGACTCCGGAGGCCCCCAAATCCCTAAATCAGAAGCCGCCGGATATCCTCCCCCAGCCACTGCCGCCGCCGGCGGTGGCGGCCGCGCCAGGCCGCCAAAGGCGGAGGGTGCTGGCGACGCCCCCACAACAGGCCCCTTCGCACGGTGCGGGTCTTCCCCGGGGCCAGCCTTGGAGGTGGGGTGACCAGTGGCGTGAGCTTGTTACTGGTCGCCGGAGCACGTCGGAGAGCGCGGTGGTGCGAAGGAACCGGGTCAGGAGGCTGCTGTGCGGAGGAGGTAGGAGGCGGTGCGCTGGAGCTGGTGGGCGGCGGCGGCGCGTGCGCTCTGCCATGGAGGTGGCGGCGCTGAGGAGGCCCTGCCAGGAAGGAGATCCTGGTGGGCAGTGGGCGGTCAGCCGTCTCCATGCGGTTGGCGTGCGGTGATGCCCCAGGAAGCGCTGGCGCCGGAGCAGTGGATGGTGGTGCGGTCAGATCCATTCGATCTGGGCCTGTCGGGTTGGTTTTGCCGCGCGGCAGTGGAAAGACCACGGCTTTCTTCTCGCGGACGGCGCGGGGATTCACGGTGTGGATGGAGGCACAACGGAGGTCACGGCGAGGGCGTTCGCCGTATCCTGGCCAGGTGCACCTCTGGTAGGTGGCGGCAGGTGGAGCGCCAGCAACGGCGGTGGCGGCGGCGTTGGATCTGCCATGGGGGCGGCGGCGCCGAGATGGCCCTGCCAGGAAAGTGTCCTGGCGCGAGCGGGCGTCCGGCCGCCTCCGTGTGAGGGGATTGCGGCGATGCCCCGGTGGAGATGGCGCCGGAGTGAGGTTGGAGGGGCTGGCCAGATCCAATCTGGCGGCAGTCTCTCGGTGTCGATGAAGGCCGTTGGAGCGGATCTGGCTTTTGCTCTGCTTGGAGGAGGTGGTTGCTTCTTGACAGCGATGTTGGTGGAGGTCTGGCTCGCGCTCTCTCGGTAGTGCGGGTGGTGTTGGACTTGGACCATGGCTACACGGCTTCGGCGGATTTGCTGCGGTGACGGCGGTTCGAGGCTTCAGGAATGGTGCTGCCCGGTACCTCGTCGGTGGGGAGATGTCCAACATTACGGATGAAAATCCTGTCCGGTTTTGGCCGGCCGGCGTCGATGGCACCCGCGGGTGTCATTCCCCTCTCTGGAGGCGACGTCGAGTGTGTCGCCATCTCCCTCGTGCTTGGTGTTGGCAGTTGTCTCCGGGCGAAAGCCTTGGTCCTCTGGAGCAGCATGATGGCGGCGTCTGCGATGTCGTTTCTCTGTTGGGAGCATCGTGCGAGGAGACTGAGTTTCCTGTTGGCGCTACTCCGGTGCTCGTCGTGGCCCTGACCGCTCTCCTCCGGCGCTATGTATGGTCGTCGCGGATGAATCAAAAGGAAGCTGGAGTTGCTGTTCTTCGGAGGTGTTCGGTGTCGACCAAGACGCGGCGAGGTGTTTCGGTTTTGGGCAGGTTTTTCCGTGTTCTAGTTGTGTTGTCGTGTGTTGCTGTCCTGAGATAGTCGGATGTGGTGGTGTGCTACGCTCGTTGTTCGCAGCGAGTGGTAGATATCATAGTACTAATTTTCTCTCTTTCTATAAAGCTATAGTACGCAATTTGCGTACCCTCAAAAAAAAAGTATCAATCTTAACTAAATGTGTAATTTCTGTCCAGCATGTGTACTAACTTTGTCTCCAAACAAAATGAAAAGATCTGTTCCAGTATAGACAGATACAAATGTTATATAAAGAAAGTTAATGTACAAAGCTTTGCATCAGCATGACACTTCATAAGATTAGCTTTATGGATAATATAATATCCAGCAATTTTTTTCAGCTACTCCTTTGTTGGCTTTCCGATCTAAATGATTCCAAACCTCAACTCCAATATGACCAGGAGCGTGTGTAACATCAAACAAAAAGTGCCACTGGCTGCTTGGATAGCACTACCTTCAAAAACCTTAAACTGATATACACACACAAAAAAGAACTTGAACTCCAGAATTGACACTTGGAGCAATGATAGTCATTGACTCCATCCTTCTCTGCTCGGTGCAGAAAAAGTGTTAAGACATCACATTTAGCACAACAAAGAGTTAGGTTCTCATGAGAGCTGTAGCACATCAAGGTCTAAATAAAATAACAATCCCATGCTAAAGCAGCGAAGAATGAAAATGTGTATGGAATGCATTGGCATTTATATGTACTAGGAAAAGAGTGTTTGTGAGAAATCGTCCTGAGTACAGCAACATAATTTAGGATGTCTTTTATGCCATGGACACATAGCGTGATAGCACCAAAAAGGTAAATGTGTAGGAATGTAATGACATTTTGTCACCACTGTAGCCTGTAGGGACATATTGCAAGTGTTAATGAATCTCAATCTTTTGCCTTCAAGTAGAATCTCACTCTTGTGCCAACAACCACTTCACGTTCAGGACTTGAACAGGTAGATAAAATTACTTGGTACTCATCAACTAATATACACTGTCAGACCATATGTAGCTGAAATTTTCCTATACACAATTGCTAGAATATATAGTATATGCAAAATATAGCAATTTCGTTGATTAATTTTGCGCCGCGCGCTCCTATACAGAGATATAAACATATTCTACTCAAGATAGGATTGGCTACAACCTACAACTCACAAAATCAGCATAAAGGGAACAATGTATTATATACAAAATACATAATAATAAAACAAATCAGTAACATCCAAAAGCATACCTGAAGGCTGGGAGTTCTCTTCTCTGGCGTCGGCAGATGGCAGAGCTGGCCGCTGTGTATGGCTGTGGAGGGGGTTGCGCAGACTTGGATAAGGGCTGGGAAGGGGTGGGGCGAGTTGTCCGGTGGAAGTCCTGCCGCAGCCCACGGCGAGGTCCACCGCCGGGCCGGCGATAACCAAGCATGTTCGTGTTCCTTCTGTTCCAAACTGGGAATAAGCACAGCTAAGTGGCGTGGACACTACAGCTATTCTTAGCTTACGTGGGGCTTATTTACAAAATTCGAAGGGTGGGGGGTTTGCGTTCCATCTTATTCCTGTATTCTTGTGTTTTATTTCTTGTGTTTTGATTGAATGTGGGTTACAAATTTTGTCACATGATGGTGTCTTTGTGCACAATTATTATCTGAAGTTTTTAGGAGCGTGGATTTTGTATGCTCCTATGTAGCTACACCTTCTATCTAGGCCATCCAGTTTTGCATTAGGATGTGTGCTCTATTACTGTAGAAACTTCACCTTGTTTCTATCAAACAAAACAACATTTGAAGTTGAAACTTTCCAAGTCAACAACAAACAAATACAACACTGCACAGACAATGTTTCAATTCGTTCGAAAAAATATCTAAATTGATACAGTTGTATTGTAATATTAACCATCATAGAAATTTCCTACGCACCAACAAAATCGTAAAACATTTATGCATAAATATTGACACTTCAATATATTACTCATGTGGCATTGACCTGCAAAGTTTCAAGTTCAAATATTTTTCTGTTAGGGAGAAACACAAAAGAGAAAGTTACATGCACGGATCTGAACACAAATACAGACGACCTAGATAGATGGTGTACTTGCCAAGTAGTGCGTATAGATTTTTTGCAATGGCAAACTGTGCAAATTTTGACGAACTTTATAGAGAACTCCTTTTATAAAAAAAGGGAAAACTATTTATGTCTATGATACCAAATATATAAAATATTACATTGGCTCCAAATTAGTCTTCTTAAATTTGTCTACATCTGGATCTAGACAAATCTAAACAATTAATTCGGGACGGAGGGAGTATGAAACTACTACATCTTATGATAAATCTAATGATATATTTTTGGTATTCTAGATGTAAATGTTTTTTCTAAACAAACTTGGTCAAAATTTGTGAGATTTGACTTTTCAAAAAATCTATATGCTCTACATTATGGAATGGAGGGAGTATCAAAGAATCGTAGTTTCAGTTGAATTTGGTGAAAATTGGATATCTACCGCAAGAACAAGTCTTAATTGAGATATTTATTATTATAATAGTAAAATCAACATTTAAACCAGTCCACAGAATAAGAGAGGGTAATTTGCTCATTCAACATGTTTCAGCATCAGCTGCATGTCACATCCTAGTTTTGGTTTGCCTAGTGCCAGCATCTGGTGTTGCATCATGTTTACTTTCTCTCAGAAACTTGGAAATGGGGATGACAGAACCCCCAGCAACCCCCTCCCCCCTAAAACAACTAGGGTTTACTAAAATCATTTTCAATGAACCTGAAATGCCCTTCTAAAATGTCCATCATTTTTGCCTTGGGTTAGAACCTCTGCTAAAATTGGTTCACATTTTTCTAGGACACACAAGGTCACTGGATTAAATCATTACTTATTTGCATTTGGGCATTTAAATGCTATAAAATATTTTAAATGCTCAAATAATTCTGGAAATAAGTGTGGGCTGTTGGAAATATTCTAAACAAAGCCCCTAATTATTTTCAGGATTTTTGGAAATGCCTAGCTATTTTTAATAAAGCCACAAAGCTGCAGAAAAATAGAAAACATGAATTAAAAGAGAAAGAGAGAGAACTTACCTGGCACCCCAAGCGGCCCACCACGGCAGCAGCCCAACTGGGCAAAGTCAGCCCAGCCCACCACCGCAGCCCATCTGTCGCCTTCCTCCTTGCGCCAGTAGGCAGGGGCGCGTGCCCGGCACGCGCAGCCACACGCCGGTCACCTCTACCCTGCCTGCGTGCTTCCTCGACGCTATATCCTTCCCTGGAGACGCCACACACTCCCCTAGACCGTCTGCACCCCCTCCTCGCAGCTCTCTCCCCTCCCATTCTTTGCTCTCTTCCCGAGCGGAGCCTGTCGCCGCCGTTCGCCATTGCCGCAGCCACCGCCTCCCCCTCACCCCCTCGACATGTCCACGAGCTCCGCGACATCGTCCTCGTCATCTTCACCGAGCCACGCGAGCCGGGACGCGCTGCAACGCCGTCTATGCGTCGTCTTCAACCTCTCGGTCGCCGAGATCGCCTCGCCGCTTCGCTCTCTCCGGCGCCTCCCCGAGCTCGCTGACCATCCCTACGTGATCGCCGTGAGCTTATACTCCCAACACCCCTCTCATCCGTCTCGTTTGCACGCCGTAGCCACCGTCCCGCCTGCGACCGAACCCGCCGCCGATGACGCTCCGGTGACCATTTGGTCCCGGGCGTGCGTCCAACTTGCTCACCGCCGGTCGTAGAGCCTCGCTAGCGCCTCGCTGCACTCGTTTGCACATAGCAGCACCGACCCCGCGAACGCCCGACCGCCGACCGCCGCTTCCGAGCTCGCTGCCGTCGACTCCGGCCATCCCAGGCCCGGCTACTGCCACCACCCGACGCGCTACAACGCCAGCTACCTGTAGAGACGAACCGCGGTTCAAACCGCAGCCTGTATGCGAAACCCGAGCAACTCCGGCGAGTTGCCGCCACGGTTTTGGTCGCCGCCGGCTGAACTCCGGTGACGCCGACGTGGCGCACTTACTTAGCCACTAATGGCCCTGCTAATTACCCCCTGACTCACTAACACATGGGCCCCAAGCCCTTAGTTATCCACAGTTTATTTCCTGTTTAGCTCTAACTAATCACAGTAGCCCCACGCATTAGGGTTGATCCCTGCTGACGTGGCCCTTGACCGACCCCACACGCCAGTGACCCAAACCAGCAGTTTGACACTGACCAGTGGATCCCACTGGTCAGTTTGACCTCGACTGGCCCGTTAACTCGCTGACAGCATGCTGACGTATTGCTAACGCAGTAAATCCTTTTCCGGAGTTAGTTTAATTCTAATTATTTAGAAAATTCAGAAAATGGGTTAAACTTCAATAAATCATAGAAATTCAACCGTAACTCCAAATGAAATAATTTATATATGAAAAATGATTAGAAAAATCTAATCTATCCATCTGTACCATTCTCATGCATGTTTGAGCAACTTAACTTCACTGTTTAGGATGAAACATGAATATGACAACTTTGATAATAGTTTTGGAGTTGGAATTTGATGTAGTTTTGAATTCCACTTCAATCAAAATGACTTGCTGTTGCATTAGCCCAAATCGCAGCATATTGCCTTGTCATGATCATGCATCATACTGTTGCATTGCATTAATTGTGTTTTCTCTCTATTGCCGGTAATTGTCCCCTCTCGGTATACGTTGCTTCGACGATGTGATCGATGACACCGATGAAGAGCTATACTATCTTCGGAAGTGTCATGCAAGCAAAACCCCCTTATTCATTCCGATACAATCCCACTTTCTCGCTCCTACTCTCTTTTAATACATTAGGACAACAACAATTCAATTGTTGCATGCTGCGGTAGCTGAACCCCTTCCCTCTGCATGACCTGTCATTGCCACAGTAAATAGATGAAACCCACTACCATGAGTAGGAGTTGTTTGAGCCCTGGTGTTCCTACTCATTCATGCTAGTTTGTCATGCCCGCTATTGCTTAGAGTTGTGTCAGGCCTGATTCATTGGGAATGAATTGAGAAATTGTGAACATGTCCTACCGTTGAGAGCTAAGTGTGTGAACACGATTTGGTAAAGGTAGCGGTGAGAGGCCATGTAGGAGTACATGGTGGGTTGTCTCATTGAAGCCATCCTCAGGAACTGAGTCCTGTGTTTGTGATCCATGAACAGTTACTACCACACATTGGGCTCCGGGCACTCCAAGCTCTCTCGACTCATTAATCAACTCGAACTCTGTCCAGGAGTTGCAACTAGTTTCTGGTGTTTGTAGGTAGTGTTAGTAGTCTACCAAGTGGCACCCGGTACAGGTGGGCTTGGGATGGACTAGGCACCGTGGCACGGTGTACCAAGCATAGATCCACCCGTCGAGGTGGGCTTGGGAACCCTGCACACATCGTTTGGGGCCGTGAGCGACACCCCGGCCGGATCTCCTTGCGGATGGAACCCGAATAGGCGATAAACCTGGACGAGAGACTTGTGTGGTTAGTCAGGTCGTGGCCGACACCCTGGCTGGGCTTCCGCTTGAAGGTTGCCGAGTACATGTTGTGTAAACGGCGATAAGTGGTGAGAGCGTGTGTGAAGAAGTACACCCCTGCAAGGTTAACATTATCTATTCCAATAGCCGTGTCCACGGTAAAGGACTTCTGGGTTGCCTGTACAGTTCATAGGCAAGTGAAAGTGGATACTCTAAAATACGGAAGATAAGCGTGAGTGCTATGGATGGCATTCTTGTAGGGAGACAGGAGCGGATCCATAGTGGTGTATTGATGTGGTGAATATGTGGACTCGTGTGCGCCACCTCAAAAGAGTTACTTGCAGTCGTAGTTCAGAATATCCACCGAGTCAAAGCTGGCATGTTGCAGTTAAACCCCACCACCCTTTTGCTGATAATGATGCATATGTAGTTAGTTTCGATGTAAGTCTTGCTGGGTACATTTATACTCACGTTTTCTTAATTTATGTTTTTGCAGAGAGACTTCAGTCTCGCTAGTAGTATCACGTGGACTTCGATGTTTAGCTTGTTACCTCAGCTACGATCTTGTGCCCTCGGCATGATCTGGTAGATAGTCAGGCTTCTCAGCCTTTTTCATTTGTAGATGTCTGTACTCAGACATGTTAAGCTTCCGCTTGTGCTTGACTTGTATGCTCTGAGTGTTGGGTAATGAGACCCATGTTTATAATATCTCGCTCCTCGGAGCCTACTGAGTAAAATACTTGAGTTGTAGAGTCATGTTATGATGCCATGTTGTATTTGCACATATCGAGCATATTGTGTGTATGTCATTGAAATGATTGGTATGTGTGGGATCTGACTATCTAGTTGTTTATCCTTGGTAGCCTCTCTTACTGGGAAATGTCTCCTAGTGCTTCCACTGAGCCTTGGTAGCTTGCTACTGCTCCGGAACACTTAGGCTGGCCGGCATGTGTACTTCTATGTTCCTGTGTCTGTCCCTCCGGGGAAATGCCACACGGTGTCTACCGGAGTCCTGTTAGCCTGCTACAGCCCGGTTTACCGGAGTCCTGCTAGCCCAGTTGCTACAGACCGGATTCACTGCTGATGAGCAACACGTTCGTTGCTGGGTCATGTATGCCTGTCCCTGTAAGTTAGTGCCACTTTGGGTTCACGACTAGCCATGTCAGCCCGGGCTCCTAGTCATATGGATGCTAGCGACACTATCATATACGTGTGCCAAAAGACGCAAACGGTCCTGGGCCTGGTAAGGCGACACTCATGGGAATACCGTGCGTGAGGCCACAAAGTGATATGAGGTGTTACATGATAGATCGGTGTGCCATTGAGTCGGGGTCCAGACAGCTTTGGTATCAGAGCTTGATTGCCTATAGGATTACCAAGCCAAACTGGTCGAAGTTGAGTCTAGAAATTCTTTAGTTATATAAGGGAGTTTATTGTGGATGGGAACGTAAGGCTCTTTTACTCCTTATACCTTATGCCTTCTGATCCGAGTCATCTTATATTTCCTACGGGGTTAAGAACTAGGCTTTCTCTTCCTTTTATCAGGATCACGTGTTACTAATCTGTAGACTTATAAGATTGTTGGATTTAAGCCCCAGTTCAGTTTCTAATACCTCTGTGTGTTCATAGT
Organism: Triticum dicoccoides; assembly: GCF_002162155.2. Taxonomy (NCBI): domain Eukaryota; kingdom Viridiplantae; phylum Streptophyta; class Magnoliopsida; order Poales; family Poaceae; genus Triticum; species Triticum dicoccoides. The sequence goes on along the minus strand of NC_041393.1, from coordinate 3,764,624 downwards.
TGGTCTCGGAACCTTGTTATTGTGCTTCTGAGTGGTTATGACACCATTTTTGAAGGATGCCTCAAATCTTTTGAGCATTTACAACCGTTATGCTATCCGAGTCATCCCAGGCTTCTAAATAGGCTGATGCATTTGCAAATCCCCCTTTCCCTTCCCGATGTTTCTTTGGGCCATATTAACCACGCTAATCGGTCTGTTGAGGTACTCCATTGCCTTGACATATATGTTGGATCTAGTATTATGACCCTAGGCATCCTAGAGAACCACCCACTAGTCTAGCAATGCTTTATCTCCCCAGTGTGATAATTCTGGCTACCATTCTCAAAAGCATCTCGTGATGCCATTTAGTTAGTAGGCATTCTATTTCTGGGTTCTTGAGCCCAAGATTCAGTCTACTTACCTCATGTTGGTAGTGTTTGCTCATTCCTTTAGGGTATTAGTAACCTTTGTGATAGTCCTCGAGGTTCGTGGTATTTCCTTCTTCCAAATACCATGAACTACTTATGGCAAAAGTTCCTCATTGAACCGAACGATCACAACCAGAGTGCTCTTAATGAGTTCTCGATTCTATATTCTGACTCTGCCAATTCTACCTTCCGCATGGGTTATCCGGAGGAAATATGTTGAGATTTGCTCGACATACTAATCTATGCATCCACGACTCAGAAAATCGTATGTTCCGTTGAGTTGTCCCTGTTTAGTTGTATTCCGACCCCCGTCTATCAATTGATAGTCAAGAGTATGCATTCATTTGTTTATTGGTGCCTATTACTCTTGTGGTCCGCCAAGCCATTCTATTCCGGAATGACTAGGAGAAACAAACTCTAGTGCCCTACCCATTTCTAGGATTTGGTCAAAGCAGTCGTGTTCCGCAGATCAAATACTAATCCAGCTTTTGATCTGTTCCACCCTGAAGTATTACTCACTTAAGTGGGAATGTCATGAGGATTGCACCTTCTCTTATGGATTCTTGACGTAGTGATACTTCTCGCCATCATTATTCATTCTTCGGTCCCCGTGTTATTGTAACTGGAACGCCGAGAAGTGAGTCGTGATGTGTGAAATCTATACTCCTAGCAACTCCGTTGTTTGGTAGTTAAATGGACAATAAATTTCATTCTTAGCGTGTTGCTTCTTGAATCATCACCCTAAGGTTGATCGTGCTACCTAGTCCTTATTTCTGGTGCACTCTTTGATCAATGAGTTAGGATAGTGTCAATCCTTGCTTATTCGATCATATCGCCTTGCCCTGAAAAGCAAGATTGTTCCCGAGCTTAGTAACATATCGGTGGTTCATGGTTTTTTGAATATCTTCTCGGAAGCATCACCAGGTCGTCACTTGACCGCTATGTTAAGTTCGTGATCATGTTGGTTTCCTTGTAAACCACCCTTTCTCCAAGAATCTGTGTTGGGTACCCCTGAGCTAGTTGGTTAAGCTGAACAACAACTTGGAGAGTTGGAAGATGGAAGCTTGTCCGATTTAGTTCATTTAAAGGGATATCTTGTATGTGTGTTGAAGAAAGATGATATCTTCATCGATTGATCCTTGTGACCAGTTGTAGGACCTATTGTCTTGCCAAAACTTTGATTTGATTGTGGGATATCCTAAAATCAAGTCAGAACCAACAATGGTTGTAATGTTGTCTTACTCGTGGATTTTCCTCGCGCATACACCGTTATATCTTTTGTTCTGACCAATGCTATCACTTGTTGACATGATTGTGAAATTCCATCTATATGGAAATCCCGATGACTTGCTGTTGAGCCCATCAGCAGCATTTTGTCTCATCCATGATTCATGTTGAACATCCAGCTAGTGTTGGAAACTTCTATAAGCATTATCTTCATGTCCCGTTCATGAAGCATGTGTTGGATGAAATAAGTGACTTTCTCAGATTCACGTGCATTTGGTGCAATTTGCTGCCATGAGTTCGAGATAGATTGTTTTTGTTTCCTCTGGAACCATCCCAAGTCAGTCATGCATGTGCGAAGTATGCTATGGTTTGACAGGCTCGTTACCTCCATTCCACATGTATCTCCTAGTACACCAAGCCACTGGCTGATTTGTTCAAGGAGAAGAAGTTCCTTCTTAGGAGCATGCCTTATGTGAGGACTTTGATATCCTCGATGATGGTTCCTCACCTGAACTCGGTAGTATTTTACTATAAGACTACTACGTGGCCATGCCTATCTAGGACAGCATGCTCACATGTTTGTAGCAGAACCAGCTCATGTTTTGGAGCTTGCTATCATAGTTCATCCCCCGAGAATCTCACAACGTCATCTCGTCGATTTGTGTTGCAAAACTTTCATTTTTCCTTCTAGACTTGATGAGTGTGGAATATTCTGACACCAACCAGATCTGAATCTCAGACTGATATGATGGTTGGAATGTTTTCCAAGAACTATAATATTGGTCTCTCTATAACTCGGTAAAGAGAATGTCGTGGCCAACACACCCAGCCGGAAGACCTGTTATTGTAATATCTTGATTGAAGAAGTTGGCCACCTCCCCATAAGGACTTCGTAGGATTTTCCCTAGTTGTGCCTTATGATTTTTGTGTTCCCGAAGTCCAACCTTTTACTTGATGTTCTAGATATCAAACCATTTCTATGAATGGGTTACGCTAGCGCATCAAGGAGAACATTAGAAGCGGAGTGCTAAATGTCTCTCGGTCGATCATCCAGATTTTGTTTCCTTGGCCCCGCCAAGATGAAGTCTGAGAAGGTGTTATCTTCCTTTGCATCTGCATCTTCCACCGGTATTCATCATGGTAGTACGTTGTGTTGCCAGGATCCTTGACACGGATATTGGTAAAACCTTGATGAATATGGAAATGCCCAAGTTCTTGAGAGCACGCACAAGCGCTAGGTGTTAGCACCGGCACTAACTGGGATTGCTCCTAGTTTTCTTCGGTTAGGCTATAACTTTTCAATAGTGGGCTCACTCTCTACTGTTAAGCTTCTCCCTAGTTACCATAATCATTCCCAGCATTTGCATTTTGTTCCCAGCCTGCACCGCCAATGTGCCATTCTACCATGGGTCCCATCCATTTTCATTGATAAGCAAAATCATCAATTGCGTTGTCTTCAACAAGTTAATCCACATCATCCATACTAGTCTGAGTATGTCATTCTACCGAACTCCTCCAAATGATCGATTGTGATTTGCCTTAAGCTGGTATAAAGAGTTTCAATGATCTTTGAATCAAAGGTAATTCTTTTTGCCGCTTAAGGGATGATTCCACGAGTCACCTCCTCTAAGATGTCTCGTTATGGTATCATGGCAACTCAACTCCGCGCTACGTTGACAACCGTTCACCACCCTCTTAAGTGTGGAATTTTTGTCTACCTAGTGAACCCTCGTCATCTGTTTCACCCCATCCCTTTGGATGTGTGTTTCGTGTCCCAGCTCGAGAGATGTGCTATGTCTTACTCCGTGAGTTGATCCGGAGTTGCTTGATCTCCGAGAAGATCGATCCTTCTTGAGTTTTCCCCTTTTCCTCTCGTTGTCATGCTGGTTGGAGTTCTCAGAGCAAGTCGTCCAGACAAAGATGATGAAGGAATCGACGTTCATATGAAGTGCAAGTTGGATCTTGAAGATTGTGATAGCTTTGTGTCCTCTATGTCTTCTTACCTCACGTCTTGAATCTTGGGATGAGATTCTTGTTTAGTGGGGGTGAGTTGTCACATACCTAGTTTTGGTTTGCCTAGTACCAGCATCTGGTGTTGCATCATGTTTAATTTCTCTCAGAAACTTGGAAATGGGGTTGACAGAACCCCCAGCACCCCCCTAAAACAACTAGGGTTCACTAAAATCATTTTCAACGAACCTGAAATGCCCTTCTAAAATGTCCATCATTTTTGTCTTGGGTTAGAACCTCTGCCAAAATTGGTTCACATTTTTCTAGACACACAAGGTCACCGGATTAAATCATTACTTATTTGCATTTGGGCATTTAAATGCTATAAAATATTTTAAATGCTCAAATAATTCTATTAATAAGTGTGGGCTGTTGGAAATATTCTAAACAAAGCCCCTAATTATTTTCAAGATTTTTGGAAATGCCTAGCTATTTTACTAAAGCCACAAAGCTGCAGAAAAATAGAAAACAGGAATTAAATGAGAAAGAGAGAGCACTTACCTGGCACCCCAACCGGCCCACCACTACAGCAGCCCAACTGGGCAAAGTTAGTCCAGCCCACCACCATAGCCCCTCTGTCGCCTTCCTCCTTGCGCCAGTTGGCAGGGGCGCGTGCCCGGCGCGCGCAACCACAGGCCGGCCACCTTCTCCCTGCCTGCGTGCTTCGTTGATGCCCTGGCCTTGCCTGGAGACGCCACACACTCCCCTCGACCCTCTGCACCTCCCCCTCTTTGCAGGTCTCTTCCCTCCCCTCTCTGCTCTCTTCCCGAGCGGAGCCCGTCGCCGCCGTTCACCATAGCCGTAGCCACCACCTCCCCCTCACCCCCTCGATATGTCCACGAGCTCCGCGACGTCGTCCTCGTCATCTTCACCGAGCCATGCAAGCCGGGACGCGCTGCAACGCCGTCTATGCGTCGTCTTCAACCTCTCGGTCGCCGAGATCGCCTCGCCACCTCGCTCGCTCCGGAGCCTCCCCGAGCTCGCTGACCATCCCTACGTGATTGTCGTGAGCTTCTACTCCCAACCCCCTCTCCTCCGTCTCGTGTGCACGCCGTAGCCGCCGTCCCGCCTGTGACCGAACCCGCCGCCGCCTGTGCTCGCCGTCGATGACGCTCCGGTGACCATTTGGTCCCGGGCGTGCGTCCAACTTGCTCACCGCCGGTCGTAGAGCCTTGCTAGCGCCTCGCCGCGCTTGTTTGCACACCGCAGCACCGACCCCATGAATGCCCGACAGCCGGCCGCCGCATTCGAGCTCGCCGCCGTCGACTCCGGCCATCCCAAGCCCGGCTACTGCCACCACCCTGCAACGCCAGCTACCTGTAGAGAGCAACCGTGGTTCAAACCGCGGCCTGTATGCAAAACCCGAGCAACTCCGGCGAGTTGCCACCACGGTTTTGGTCGCCGCCGGCTGAACTCATGAGAGGGAGAGATTGTGAGCCACAAGGTTGTGAGGAAGAAGAAGATGGGGTTGCGATGAGGCAGCTCCAACAATTGATATTCAGAGCCACAAGGTTCGAGGGGCTGCCGTGGCGTACGGCGGCGTCTGCGGCGTGCGCGGAGAGCGCGGCGGACATGGAGGCTGTGGTGCGCGACGAGTCCGCGGCGGTTCATTGTGATGTCGTGCGCGCGACGAGCACGGTGGTCGCGAAGGCGAGGAGGTCGCGGAGGACCTGCGTGGTGGCGCAGAGGACGCGGCGGTTCGGCACGACGACCGTGGAGGCGCAGGGGCGCGAGGCACGGAGACGCGGCACGGCGGCGCACGGAGCTGCGGGTTTCGGCGACGGCATCGAGTGGCGCACGACCGGGCGCAGTGCTGCGGTAGCTGCATCGGTAGCTGTGCGCGACAGCGGCCGGCGAGGTGGCCGCGTTGCTTGGCATCTGCGGCGGCTCGTGCTGGAAGGACACGGTGGCGTCGGGCGGCAGCAACCATGGTGACGAGCTTGTCGCATCGGGCGCGTGTATGGGCACGTGCCGGGCGCGTTGGGCGCGTCGGGTCCATGACGTGTGGTGTGGTCAGGCACGCCGGGCACGTTGTGTGCGCGCGGGACGTGCAGGACGCACTGTTACAGTCGGGCTCGTCGGGCGCGTCAGGTGCGTGCGGGACGTGCGGGACACAACGACGGTGGTCCGATGTCGTCGTCATCATGGAGAGCTGTGAAGCCAAGAAATGTTGCGGTGCGATGCTGCGGCAAGGTGCGAGTGTGGCGCTGTGAAGGCGTGATCATCACGCGGTGAAGCTGCTGCACACGTACCGCAAGAAGTTATAAGTGATTCACATAGATTAGTCCATATGTCCATGTCAAGATTAGGAGGAAAAATGATGGAATTAATCTTGACATGTAGCTTGTGCATGTATGTGTGAATGGGTCATGCGAATCCTGGGGCATACGTGCATGTAGCTGGTTGTTGATGCATGCTTGGATTAGTTGCTAAGTGGCCGGCTGTGCCGAGTCGTTAGGTGCATGCGTCGTTGTTGGCCTAGTAGTTAGGATCCTGGAGAGATTCCAGGCCTAAGGATAAGGTCATCGGTTTAGTGGGCTTAGTGGCTGCTTGGTGACCAGTTTAGTGGGTGCGTTGGGTCTTTCTGTACTGGTATTTAAGGTGATCAGACGAATGAGAAAATGAGGCCATGAGAGCCTGTAGAAAAATGTAGCACCGCGTGTACACCAAGGAGAGGATGCCCTCGGCAAAGATCTTGTGCTGCTCTTTGGTGAAGTATGTGCGTGGGTGTGTGTCTTCTCACCAGTGTGAGTTCTTGTGTGAGACAAAACCATGAGAGGGAAAGATTGTGAGGAAGAAGAAGATGGCGCTGCGATTAGGCGGCTCCAACAATTGGTATTCAGAGCCACAAGGTTCGAGTGGCTGCCGTGGCGTGCGGCGGCGTCCGCAGCGCGTGCGGCAAGCGCGGCGGACATGGAGGCTGCGGTGCGCGGCGAGTCCGCGGCGGTTCATTGTGATGTCGTGCGTGCAACGAGCACGGTGGTCGCGAAGGCGAGGAGGTCGCAGAGGACCTGCGTGGTGGCGCAGAGGCCGCGGCGGCTCGGCACGACGACCGTCGAGGCGCAGTGGCACGAGGCACGGAGACGCGGCACGGCGGCTCACGGAGCTGCGGGTTTCGGCGGCGGCAGCGAGTGGCGCACGACCGGGCACAGCGCGGCGGTAGTTGCATCGGTGGCGGTGCGCGACAGCGGCCGGCGAGGTGGCCACGTTGCTTGGCATCTGCGGCGGCTCGTGCTGGAAGGACACAGTGGCGTCGGGCCGCAGCAACCATGGTGACGAGCTTGTCGCGTCGGGCACATGTATGGGCACGTGCCGGGTGCGTTGGGCGCATCGGGTCCATGACGTGTGGTGTGGTCAGGCACCTCGAGCACGTTGTGTGCGCGCGGGACGTGCGGGACGCACTGTTGCGGCCGGGCTCGTCGGACGCATCAGGTGCGCGCGGGACGTGCGGGACACAACGACGGTGGTGCGATGTCGTTGTCATCATGGAGAGTTGTGAAGCCAAAAAATGTTGCGGTGCGATGCTGCGGCAAGGTGCGAGTGTGGCGCTGTGAAGGCGTCATCATCACGTGGTGAAGCTGCTGCACACGTACCGCAAGAAGGTATAACTGATTCACATAGATTAGTCTATAAGTCCATGTCAATATTAGAAGGGAAAATGATGGAATTAATCTTGACATGTAGCTTGTGCACGTATGTGTGAATGGGCATACGTGCATGTAGCTGGTTGTTGATGTATGCTTGGATTAGTTGCTAAGGCCCTGTTTGTTTCATAAGTCATAGGACTTTTTTAAGTCCCAATTTATAAGTCCCGAATCCCTACCTGTTTGTTTACATGGACTTATAAGTCCCGAGTTCCTACCTGTTTGTTTACAGGGACTTATAAGCCCGGGGCGACGAACGGACGCAGGTGAGAGCCGGCTCGGCCTCCGATGTTCATGAAGAAAATATGCCCTGGAGGCAATAATAAAATTATTATTTATTTCCTTATTTCATGATAAATGTTTATTATTCATGTTAGAATTGTATTGACCGGAAACTTGATACATGTGTGAATACATAGACAAACATAGTGTCACTAGTATGCCTCTACTTGACTAGCTCGTTGATCAAAGATGGTTGTGTTTCCTAGCCATGGACATGAGTTGTCATTTGATTAAACGGGATCATTTCATTAGGAGAATGATGTGATTGACTTGACCCATTCCGTTAGCTTAGCACGTGATCGTTTAGTATGTTGCTATTGCTTTCTTCATGACTTATACATGTTCCTATGACTATGAGATTATGCAACTCCCGTTTACCGGAGGAACACTTTGTGTGCTACCAAACGTCACAACGTAACTGGGTGATTATAAAGGTGCTCTACAGGTGTCTCCGAAGTTACTTGTTGAGTTGGCGTATTTCGAGATTAGGATTTGTCACTTCAATTGTCGGAGAGGTATCTCTGGGCCCTCTCGATAATGCACATCACTATAAGCCTTGCAAGCAAGGTGACTAATGAAGTTGGTTACAAGATGATGCATTACATAACGAGTAAAGAGACTCGCTGGTAACGAGATTGAACTAGGTATTGAGATGCCGACGATCGAATCTCGGGCAAGTAACATACCGATGACAAAGGGAACAAAGTATGTTGTTATGCGGTTTGACCGATAAAGATCTTCATAGAATATGTGGGAGCCAATATGAGCATCCAGGTTCCGCTATTGGTTATTGACCGGAGACGTGTCTCGGTCATGTCTACATAGTTCTCGAACCCTTAGGGTCCGCACGCTTAAGGTTCGATGATGGTTATATTATGAGTTTATGTGTTTTGATGTACCGAAGGTAGTTCGGAGTCCTGGATGAGAACGGGGACATGATGAGGAGTCTCTAAATGGTCGAGACGTAAAGATTGATATATTGGACGACTATATTCGGACTTCGGAAAGGTTACGAGTGATTCGGGTATTTTTTGGAGTACCGGAGAGTTACGGGAATTCGCCGGGGAGTATATGGGCATTATTGGGCCATACAGGAATAGAGGAGAGAGGCCAAAAGGAAGGAGGCGTGCGCCCCCCCTCTGGTCCGAATTGGACAAGGGGTGCAGCCCCCTTTTCCTTCTCCCTCTCCCCCTCTTTCCTTCTCTCCTACTCCAACAAGGAACCTTGGCGCGCCCTCCTCCTTGGCCGGCCGCCTTCCCCCTTGCTCCTTTATATACGGGGCAAGGGAGCACCCTAAAACACAACAATTGATCCTTGAGATCTATTAGCCGTGTGCGGTGCCCCCCTCCACCATATTCCACCGCGATAATATCGTAGCGGTTCTTAGGCGAATCCCTGCATCGGTAGAACATCATCATCGTCAGCACGCCGTCGTGCTGACGGAACTCTTCCTCGAAGCTCAGCTGGATCGGAGTTCGAGGGACGTCATCGAGCTGAACGTGTGCTGAACTCGGAGGTGCCGTGCGTTCGGTACTTGATCGGTCGGATCGTGAAGACATACGACTAGATCAACCGCGTTGTGCTAACACTTCCGCTTTCGGTCTACGAGGGCACGTGGACAACACTCTCCCCTCTCGTTGCTATGCATCACCATGATCTTGCGTGTGCGTAGGAAAATTTTGAAATTACTACGTTCCCCAATAGTTCAAAGACCGGCTGCGGCCTCCTCCGCCCTGGGGCACGGGCCTCCCATGACCAGGTCCAACCGGAGGAAGGCCATGACCGTCCGACTGGTCGAAGAGGAGTTGCTGGTATGAGCCCAACTCCGGGAAGACGTCGACGTTGCTGTTGAGATCCAAGAAACCCATTCCCCTTCCGAGATTTCCGCCGGCGGATGAGTCTTGGGTTGCCTGTTGATGCGAGCGGAACTGAGAGAAGAAGGGGATCTGGTCCTCCTCATCATCGGCCATGGCAGCGGCGGCGGCGATTGGGGCGAGGCGGGGAAGGAGCGCGGCGGGGAGGCGGGGAACGAGCGAGGCGGGGTAGGTGCGGGGCGATGCGGGGTAGGTGCGGTCCGATCGATAAGTCCCAATAAGTTCCTCCCTGAAAGTCTTTTTTGATAAGTCCCAAATGACCACTATAAGTCCCTATAAGTCCCTCCTGTTTGGTTTAGATGGGACTTATAGGGACTTTTTTAAGTCCCTAAACCAATAAGTCCCTGGAAACAAACACCCTCTAAGTGGCCGGCTGTGCCGAGTCGTTAGGTGCATGCGTCGTTGTTGGCCTAGTAGTTAGGATCCTGGAGAGATTCCAGGCCAAGGATAAGGTCATCGGTTTAGTGGGCTTAGTGTCTGCTTGGTGACCGGTTTAGTGGGTGCGTTGGGTCTTTCTGTATTGGTATTTAAGGTGATCAGATGAATGAGAAAATGAGGTCGTGAGAGCCTGTAGAAAAATGTAGCACGGCGTGTACACCAAGGAGAGGATGCCCTCGGCAAAGATCTTGTGCTGCTCCTTGGTGAAGTGTGTGCGTGGGTGTGTGTCTGTGTTGAGTTCTTCTCACCAGTGTGAGTTTTTGTGTGAGACAAAACCATGAGAGGGAGAGATTGTGAGGAAGAAGAAGATGGCGTTGCGATGAGGCGGCTCCAACAAGGAAGCCGTAGGCAAGAACCAGGAAGAGGTTGCCAAGCGCAGTGGTGGTGCAGGGGAGGAAGTTGTACGTCTGCGCGCATGTCTCCGCCGTGGAGGATGAGCGTATGTGGTTCATGGTCGGATATATAGCGATCCACCGACGTACTTGTGTCTAGGATTTCATAATATGTGTGATAACAGTGGTGGTGTTAGTATTCCTCCCTGAGATGAGCAACTCTGGTTGCAAATCTGCAGGGAGCTCTCTTTGGGAGTGAGATGCACGGACCCCCTTTTGCCATTTGGAGGTGCTTTGATTAAAGCAAGAATTGTTCTTTTCTTGTAGGCATAGGGTTACGCTTTGGCACATATGCACCTTTTTTTTTCTATCATCGACCTTGCGGGCAGCTGAGGTATAATTTGTTCTAAGCAACCTTCATTAGCCCTTATAATTGCACATCTAGCCTCTTAAAAAACTTATTTGCATGTTTAACCCTGTAGGTGACCGACCCCTCGTGATTCGAACTTTTCTGGTCCAAACCAACAACCCTAAGTTGAGTTTGGTTTTGAAACCACGTTCACCTTCAATTTGTCCTAGACTAGAATTCTCAAAAAAAAAAGACCTAGACTAGAGGAACAAGACGGGCGCTTTGTGATTGCGGCGTAGCTACATTGCCCCTTTGTGATTGTGGGCGCTGTTAATTAGGCCGCAACGGCACTGCTACGGCCGTCGGTTGCAGCGTTGCAGCGATTACACCAGACGGTCTCGATCACCTGTGCAAGTGCAACATACACGTCGATCTGCTGTGAACTTATTTGGCGTGTGCAGATGCAGATCTCTGTGATGATCCTCGCCGATGAGACCATCCTGGTCAACACAGATCTATCGGACACAATCTACGACGTCAAGACGAGGATTCACGACGAGCTTTGCGTTTCCCGTCCCGACAGTGCCTCATGTTCGATGGCAAGGAGCTGGAGGAAGGACGCACCAATAGCGGACTACAACATTGAGGAAGAGTCCACCGTCCAGCTCACCCTACACCCGAAGCCGCCACGTGAAGTGATGCAAATATTTCTGAAGGCGCCGAATGGTCGGCTCTCCCTCGCGGTCAAGAGCTCAGACACCGTAGAGGACGTCAAGAAAAGGATCAATGTTACATGGGGCATCCCGCCGCAATCCCAGCTGGCCCTCATCTTCGACGGGAGGCAGCTAGAGGGCGGATATGGACTGGATAGTTATGGCGTCTGTGTGGGGTCCACCCTCCACCTAACCCTTCATGGGTCAGGGTGGATGCTCATCTCTGCCAAGCTGCCTATTGCCCGCAAGAACCCCATAATTCCTCTTATGGTCTAGAGTTCAGATACCGTCGATGTATTTAGGAAGAAGCTCCAGGAATTGAAGGGGATTATAGCGTCCGAGTAGTGCATCATCTTCCGGGGAGGGCAGCTAAAGGATGGCCTCACCCTAACGGACCGTGGCGTGGTGGAGAACTCGCTCCTCGATGTGATTCTCCGTCTGCGTGGTACTAATTGCCCTAGTTGCGCGGGGGGCATTGCGCGGCAGCAAGGGGAAGATGTTGATTGAAGTTTAAAACTCTTGTGTATTGATATACCCTTTTGAGGCCTTCTCATCAGGTAAGTAGGATCTGCTATGAACAATAGCTAATTTGAAACACACCTTTCATGGCCCTTTAACACCACGGGAAAGTATCCTGTACTCCAATGGAATGGGTGCTCCATGCTCCATACACACGAGAGCAGCTAGATACACAATATAGGGCCAAGATGGAACCCAAACTTCCCACCCTTCGAATTTTGCAAAAAGATCCTCATGTAAGTACAGAGTACCTGTAACATTTCGATCACGAGATGTGTTGCTCACAGTTTGGAATAGAAAGAGCACGATTGTACTATGGTTTTGGCTCAGGTGTGCGTGGACCGTTGACATGTTTCAATATACTTGAAGAAGTCCTAATGTAGCATCTGTGGTACAGGTTACGTTTCCAAGCATTTTCTGAAAATTGGACCATTGAGTATCAATCTTAAGTCCATCTCTCATCCGCTGCCTCCCGGGTCGCACGCGCGTGCGACTCCGGAGGCCCCCAAATCCCTAAATCAGAAGCCGCCGGATATCCTCCCCCAGCCACTGCCGCCGCCGGCGGTGGTGGCCGCGCCAGGCCGCCAAAGGCGGAGGGTGCTGGCGACGCCCCCACAACAGGCCCCTTCGCACGGTGCGGGTCTTCCCCGGGGCCAGCCTTGGAGGTGGGGTGACCAGTGGCGTGAGCTTGTTACTGGTCGCCGGAGCACGGCGGAGAGCGCGGTGGTGCGAAGGAACCGGGTCAGGAGGCTGCTGTGCGGAGGAGGTAGGAGGCGGTGCGCTGGAGCTGGTGGGCGGCGGCGGCGCGTGCGCTCTGCCATGGAGGTGGCGGCGCTGAGGAGGCCCTGCCAGGAAGGAGATCCTGGTGGGCAGTGGGCGGTCAGCCGTCTCCATGCGGTTGGCGTGCGGTGATGCCCCAGGAAGCGCTGGCGCCGGAGCAGTGGATGGTGGTGCGGTCAGATCCATTCGATCTGGGCCTGTCGGGTTGGTTTTGCCGCGCGGCAGTGGAAAGACCACGGCTTTCTTCTCGCGGACGGCGCGGGGATTCACGGTGTGGATGGAGGCACAACGGAGGTCACGGCGAGGGCGTTCGCCGTATCCTGGCCAGGTGCACCTCTGGTAGGTGGCGGCAGGTGGAGCGCCAGCAACGGCGGTGGCGGCGGCGTTGGATCTGCCATGGGGGCGGCGGCGCCGAGATGGCCCTGCCAGGAAAGTGTCCTGGCGCGAGCGGGCGTCCGGCCGCCTCCGTGTGAGGGGATTGCGGCGATGCCCCGGTGGAGATGGCGCCGGAGTGAGGTTGGAGGGGCTGGCCAGATCCAATCTGGCGGCAGTCTCTCGGTGTCGATGAAGGCCGTTGGAGCGGATCTGGCTTTTGCTCTGCTTGGAGGAGGTGGTTGCTTCTTGACAGCGATGTTGGTGGAGGTCTGGCTCGCGCTCTCTCGGTAGTGCGGGTGGTGTTGGACTTGGACCATGGCTACACGGCTTCGGCGGATTTGCTGCGGTGACGGCGGTTCGAGGCTTCAGGAATGGTGCTGCCCGGTACCTCGTCGGTGGGGAGATGTCCAACATTACGGATGAAAATCCTGTCCGGTTTTGGCCGGCCGGCGTCGATGGCACCCGCGGGTGTCATTCCCCTCTCTGGAGGCGACGTCGAGTGTGTCGCCATCTCCCTCGTGCTTGGTGTTGGCAGTTGTCTCCGGGCGAAAGCCTTGGTCCTCTGGAGCAGCATGATGGCGGCGTCTGCGACGTCGTTTCTCTGTTGGGAGCATCGTGCGAGGAGACTGAGTTTCCTGTTGGCGCTACTCCGGTGCTCGTCGTGGCCCTGACCGCTCTCCTCCGGCGCTATGTATGGTCGTCGCGGATGAATCAAAAGGAAGCTGGAGTTGCTGTTCTTCGGAGGTGTTCGGTGTCGACCAAGACGCGGCGAGGTGTTTCGGTTTTGGGCAGGTTTTTCCGTGTTCTAGTTGTGTTGTCGTGTGTTGCTGTCCTGAGATAGTCGGATGTGGTGGTGTGCTACGCTCGTTGTTCGCAGCGAGTGGTAGATATCATAGTACTAATTTTCTCTCTTTCTATAAAGCTATAGTACGCAATTTGCGTACCCTCAAAAAAAAAGTATCAATCTTAACTAAATGTGTAATTTCTGTCCAGCATGTGTACTAACTTTGTCTCCAAACAAAATGAAAAGATCTGTTCCAGTATAGACAGATACAAATGTTATATAAAGAAAGTTAATGTACAAAGCTTTGCATCAGCATGACACTTCATAAGATTAGCTTTATGGATAATATAATATCCAGCAATTTTTTTCAGCTACTCCTTTGTTGGCTTTCCGATCTAAATGATTCCAAACCTCAACTCCAATATGACCAGGAGCGTGTGTAACATCAAACAAAAAGTGCCACTGGCTGCTTGGATAGCACTACCTTCAAAAACCTTAAACTGATATACACACACAAAAAAGAACTTGAACTCCAGAATTGACACTTGGAGCAATGATAGTCATTGACTCCATCCTTCTCTGCTCGGTGCAGAAAAAGTGTTAAGACATCACATTTAGCACAACAAAGAGTTAGGTTCTCATGAGAGCTGTAGCACATCAAGGTCTAAATAAAATAACAATCCCATGCTAAAGCAGCGAAGAATGAAAATGTGTATGGAATGCATTGGCATTTATATGTACTAGGAAAAGAGTGTTTGTGAGAAATCGTCCTGAGTACAGCAACATAATTTAGGATGTCTTTTATGCCATGGACACATAGCGTGATAGCACCAAAAAGGTAAATGTGTAGGAATGTAATGACATTTTGTCACCACTGTAGCCTGTAGGGACATATTGCAAGTGTTAATGAATCTCAATCTTTTGCCTTCAAGTAGAATCTCACTCTTGTGCCAACAACCACTTCACGTTCAGGACTTGAACAGGTAGATAAAATTACTTGGTACTCATCAACTAATATACACTGTCAGACCATATGTAGCTGAAATTTTCCTATACACAATTGCTAGAATATATAGTATATGCAAAATATAGCAATTTCGTTGATTAATTTTGCGCCGCGCGCTCCTATACAGAGATATAAACATATTCTACTCAAGATAGGATTGGCTACAACCTACAACTCACAAAATCAGCATAAAGGGAACAATGTATTATATACAAAATACATAATAATAAAACAAATCAGTAACATCCAAAAGCATACCTGAAGGCTGGGAGTTCTCTTCTCTGGCGTCGGCAGATGGCAGAGCTGGCCGCTGTGTATGGCTGTGGAGGGGGTTGCGCAGACTTGGATAAGGGCTGGGAAGGGGTGGGGCGAGTTGTCCGGTGGAAGTCCTGCCGCAGCCCACGGCGAGGTCCACCGCCGGGCCGGCGATAACCAAGCATGTTCGTGTTCCTTCTGTTCCAAACTGGGAATAAGCACAGCTAAGTGGCGTGGACACTACAGCTATTCTTAGCTTACGTGGGGCTTATTTACAAAATTCGAAGGGTGGGGGGTTTGCGTTCCATCTTATTCCTGTATTCTTGTGTTTTATTTCTTGTGTTTTGATTGAATGTGGGTTACAAATTTTGTCACATGATGGTGTCTTTGTGCACAATTATTATCTGAAGTTTTTAGGAGCGTGGATTTTGTATGCTCCTATGTAGCTACACCTTCTATCTAGGCCATCCAGTTTTGCATTAGGATGTGTGCTCTATTACTGTAGAAACTTCACCTTGTTTCTATCAAACAAAACAACATTTGAAGTTGAAACTTTCCAAGTCAACAACAAACAAATACAACACTGCACAGACAATGTTTCAATTCGTTCGAAAAAATATCTAAATTGATACAGTTGTATTGTAATATTAACCATCATAGAAATTTCCTACGCACCAACAAAATCGTAAAACATTTATGCATAAATATTGACACTTCAATATATTACTCATGTGGCATTGACCTGCAAAGTTTCAAGTTCAAATATTTTTCTGTTAGGGAGAAACACAAAAGAGAAAGTTACATGCACGGATCTGAACACAAATACAGACGACCTAGATAGATGGTGTACTTGCCAAGTAGTGCGTATAGATTTTTTGCAATGGCAAACTGTGCAAACTTTGACGAACTTTATAGAGAACTCCTTTTATAAAAAAAGGGAAAACTATTTATGTCTATGATACCAAATATATAAAATATTACATTGGCTCCAAATTAGTCTTCTTAAATTTGTCTACATCTGGATCTAGACAAATCTAAACAATTAATTCGGGACGGAGGGAGTATGAAACTACTACATCTTATGATAAATCTAATGATATATTTTTGGTATTCTAGATGTAAATGTTTTTTCTAAACAAACTTGGTCAAAATTTGTGAGATTTGACTTTTCAAAAAATCTATATGCTCTACATTATGGAATGGAGGGAGTATCAAAGAATCGTAGTTTCAGTTGAATTTGGTGAAAATTGGATATCTACCGCAAGAACAAGTCTTAATTGAGACATTTATTATTATAATAGTAAAATCAACATTTAAACCAGTCCACAGAATAAGAGAGGGTAATTTGCTCATTCAACATGTTTCAGCATCAGCTGCATGTCACATCCTAGTTTTGGTTTGCCTAGTGCCAGCATCTGGTGTTGCATCATGTTTACTTTCTCTCAGAAACTTGGAAATGGGGATGACAGAACCCCCAGCAACCCCCTCCCCCCTAAAACAACTAGGGTTTACTAAAATCATTTTCAATGAACCTGAAATGCCCTTCTAAAATGTCCATCATTTTTGCCTTGGGTTAGAACCTCTGCTAAAATTGGTTCACATTTTTCTAGGACACACAAGGTCACTGGATTAAATCATTACTTATTTGCATTTGGGCATTTAAATGCTATAAAATATTTTAAATGCTCAAATAATTCTGGAAATAAGTGTGGGCTGTTGGAAATATTCTAAACAAAGCCCCTAATTATTTTCAGGATTTTTGGAAATGCCTAGCTATTTTTAATAAAGCCACAAAGCTGCAGAAAAATAGAAAACATGAATTAAAAGAGAAAGAGAGAGAACTTACCTGGCACCCCAAGCGGCCCACCACGGCAGCAGCCCAACTGGGCAAAGTCAGCCCAGCCCACCACCGCAGCCCATCTGTCGCCTTCCTCCTTGCGCCAGTAGGCAGGGGCGCGTGCCCGGCACGCGCAGCCACACGCCGGTCACCTCTACCCTGCCTGCGTGCTTCCTCGACGCTATATCCTTCCCTGGAGACGCCACACACTCCCCTAGACCCTCTGCACCCCCTCCTCGCAGCTCTCTCCCCTCCCATTCTTTGCTCTCTTCCCGAGCGGAGCCTGTCGCCGCCGCTCGCCATTGCCGCAGCCACCGCGTCCCCCTCACCCCCTCGACATGTCCACGAGCTCCGCGACATCGTCCTCGTCATCTTCACCGAGCCACGCGAGCCGGGACGCGCTGCAACGCCGTCTATGCGTCGTCTTCAACCTCTCGGTCGCCGAGATCGCCTCGCCGCTTCGCTCTCTCCGGCGCCTCCCCGAGCTCGCTGACCATCCCTACGTGATCGCCGTGAGCTTATACTCCCAACACCCCTCTCATCCGTCTCGTTTGCATGCCGTAGCCGCCGTCCCGCCTGCGACCGAACCCGCCGCCGATGACGCTCCGGTGACCATTTGGTCCCGGGCGTGCGTCCAACTTGCTCACCGCCGGTCGTAGAGCCTCGCTAGCGCCTCGCTGCACTCGTTTGCACATAGCAGCACCAACCCCGCAAACGCCCGACCACCGACCGCCGCTTCCGAGCTCGCTGCCGTCGACTCCGGCCATCCCAGGCCCAGCTACTGCCACCACCCGACGCGCTACAACGCCAGCTACCTGTAGAGACGAACCGCGGTTCAAACCGCAGCCTGTATGCGAAACCCGAGCAACTCCGGCGAGTTGCCGCCACGGTTTTGGTCGCCGCCGGCTGAACTCCGGTGACGCCGACGTGGCGCACTTACTTAGCCACTAATGGCCCTGCTAATTACCCCCTGACTCACTAACACATGGGCCCCAAGCCCTTAGTTATCCATAGTTTATTTCCTGTTTAGCTCTAACTAATCACAGTAGCCCCACGCGTTAGGGTTGACCCTGCTGACGTGGCCCTTGACCGACCCCACACGCCAGTGACCTAAACCAGCAGTTTGACACTGACCAGTGGATCCCACTGGTCAGTTTGACCTCGACTGGCCCGTTAACTCGCTGACAGCATGCTGACGTATTGCTAACGACGTAAATCCTTTTCCGGAGTTAGTTTAATTCTAATTATTTAGAAAATTCAGAAAATGGGTTAAACTTCAATAAATCATAGAAATTCAACCGTAACTCCAAATGAAATAATTTATATATGAAAAATGATTAGAAAAATCTAAGCTATCCATCTGTACCATTCTCATGCATGTTTGAGCAAGTTAACTTCACTGTTTAGGATGAAACATGAATATGACAACTTTGATAATAGTTTTGGAGTTGGAATTTGATGTAGTTTTGAATTCCACTTCAATCAAAATGACTTGCTGTTGCATTAGCCCAAATCGCAGCATATTGCCTTGTCATGATCATGCATCATACTGTTGCATTGCATTAATTGTGTTTTCTCTCTATTGCCGGTAATTGTCCCCTCTCGGTATACGTTGCTTCGACGATGTGATCGATGACACCGATGAAGAGCTATACTATCTTCGGAAGTGTCATGCAAGCAAAACCCCCTTATTCATTCCGATACAATCCCACTTTCTCGCTCCTACTCTCTTTTACTACATTAGGACAACAACAATTCAATTGTTGCATGCTGCGGTAGCTGAACCCCTTCCCTCTGCATGACCTGTCATTGCCACAGTAAATAGATGAAACCCACTACCATGAGTAGGAGTTGTTTGAGCCCTGGTGTTCCTACTCATTCATGCTAGTTTGTCATGCCTGCTATTGCTTAGAGTTGTGTCAGGCCTGATTCATTGGGAATGAATTGAGAAATTGTGAACATGTCCTACCGTTGAGAGCTAAGTGTGTGAACACGATTTGGTAAAGGTAGCGGTGAGAGGCCATGTAGGAGTACATGGTGGGTTGTCTCATTGAAGCCGTCCTCAGGAACTGAGTCCTGTGTTTGTGATCCATGAACAGTTACTACCACACATTGGGCTCCGGGCACTCCAAGCTCTCTCGACTCATTAATCAACTCGAACTCTGTCCAGGAGTTGCAACTAGTTTCTGGTGTTTGTAGGTAGTGTTAGTAGTCTACCAAGTGGCACCCGATACAGGTGGGCTTGGGATGGACTAGGCACCGTGGCACGGTGTACCAAGCATAGATCCACCCGTCGAGGTGGGCTTGGGAACCCTGCACACATCGTTTGGGGCCGTGAGCGACACCCCGGCCGGATCTCCTTGCGGATGGAACCCGAATAGGCGATAAACCTGGACGAGAGACTTGTGTGGTTAGTCAGGTCGTGGCCGACACCCTGGCTGGGCTTCCGCTTGAAGGTTGCCGAGTACATGTTGTGTAAACGACGATAAGTGGTGAGAGCGTGTGTGAAGAAGTACACCCCTGCAAGGTTAACATTATCTATTCCAATAGCCGTGTCCACGGTAAAGGACTTCTGGGTTGCCTGTACAGTTCATAGGCAAGTGAAAGTGGATACTCTAAAATACGGAAGATAAGCGTGAGTGCTATGGATGGCATTCTTGTAGGGAGACAGGAGCGGATTCATAGTGGTGTATTGATGTGGTGAATATGTGGACTCGTGTGCGCCACCTCAAAAGAGTTACTTGCAGTCGTAGTTCAGAATATCCACCGAGTCAAAGCTGGCATGTTGCAGTTAAACCCCACCACCCTTTTGCTGATAATGATGCATATGTAGTTAGTTCCGATGTAAGTCTTGCTGGGTACATTTGTACTCACGTTTTCTTAATTTATGTTTTTGCAGAGAGACTTCAGTCTCGCTAGTAGTATCACGTGGACTTCGATGTTTAGCTTGTTACCTCAGCTACGATCTTGTGCCCTCGGCATGATCTGGTAGATAGTCAGGCTTCTCAGCCTTTTTCATTTGTAGATGTCTGTACTCAGACATGTTAAGCTTCCGCTTGTGCTTGACTTGTATGCTCTGAGTGTTGGGTAATGAGACCCATGTTTGTAATATCTCGCTCCTCGGAGCCTACTGAGTAAAATACTTGAGTTGTAGAGTCATGTTATGATGCCATGTTGTATTTGCACATATCGAGCATATTGTGTGTATGTCATTGAAATGATTGGTATGTGTGGGATCTGACTATCTAGTTGTTTATCCTTGGTAGCCTCTCTTACCGGGAAATGTCTCCTAGTGCTTCCACTGAGCCTTGGTAGCTTGCTACTGCTCCGGAACACTTAGGCTGGCCGGCATGTGTACTTCTACGTTCCTGTGTCTGTCCCTCCGGGGAAATGCCACACGGTGTCTACCGGAGTCCTGTTAGCCTGCTACAGCCCGGTTTACCGGAGTCCTGCTAGCCCAGTTGCTACAGACCAGATTCACTCGCTGATGAGCAACACGTTCGTTGCTGGGTCATGTATGCCTGTCCCTGTAAGTTAGTGCCACTTTGGGTTCACGACTAGCCATGTCAGCCCGGGCTCCTAGTCATATGGATGCTAGCGACACTATCATATACGTGTGCCAAAAGACGCAAACGGTCCTGGGCCTGGTAAGGCGACACTCATGGGAATACCGTGCGTGAGGCCACAAAGTGATATGAGGTGTTACATGATAGATCGGTGTGCCATTGAGTCGGGGTCCAGACAGCTTTGGTATCAGAGCTTGATTGCCTATAGGATTACCAAGCCAAACTGGTCGAAGTTGAGTCTAGAAATTCTTTAGTTATATAAGGGAGTTTATTGTGGATGGGAACGTAAGGCTCTTTTACTCCTTATACCTTATGCCTTCTGATCCGAGTCATCTTATATTTCCTACGGGGTTAAGAACTAGGCTTTCTCTTCCTTTTATCAGGATCACGTGTTACTAATCTGTAGACTTATAAGATTGTTGGATTTAAGCCCCAGTTCAGTTTCTAATACCTCTGTGTGTTCATAGTTGGTCTCGGAACCTTGTTATTGTGCTTCTGAGTGGTTATGACACCATTTTTGCAGGATGCCTCAAATCTTTTGAGCATTTACAACCGTTATGCTATCCGAGTCATCCCAGGCTTCTAAATAGGCTGATGCATTTGCAAATCCCCCTTTCCCTTCCCGATGTTTCTTTGGGCCATATTAACCACGCTAATCGGTCTGTTGAGGTACTCCATTGCCTTGACATATATGTTGGATCTAGTATTATGACCCTAGGCATCCTAGAGAACCACCCACTAGTCTAGCAATGCTTTATCTCCCCAGTGTGATAATTCTGGCTACCATTCTCAAAAGCATCTCGTGATGCCATTTAGTTAGTAGGCATTCTATTTCTGGGTTCTTGAGCCCAAGATTCAGTCTACTTACCTCGTTTTGGTAGTGTTTGCTCATTCCTTTAGGGTATTAGTAACCTTTGTGATAGTCCTCGAGGTTCGTGGTATTTCCTTCTTCCAAATACCATGAACTACTTATGGCAAAAGTTCCTCATTGAACCGAACGATCACAACCAGAGTGCTCTTAATGAGTTCTCGATTCTATATTCTGACTCTGCCAATTCTACCTTCCGCATGGGTTATCCGGAGGAAATATGTTGAGATTTGCTCGACATACTAATCTATGCATCCACGACTCAGAAAATCGTATGTTCTGTTGAGTTGTCCCTGTTTAGTTGTATTCCGACCCCCGTCTATCAATTGATAGTCAAGAGTATGCATTCATTTGTTTATCGGTGCCTATTACTCTTGTGGTCCGCCAAGCCATTCTATTCCGGAATGACTAGGAGAAACAAACTCCAGTGCCCTACCCATTTCTAGGATTTGGTCAAAGCAGTCGTGTTCCGCAGATCAAATACTAATCCAGCTTTTGATCTGTTCCACCCTGAAGTATTACTCACTTAAGTGGGAATGTCATGAGGATTGCACCTTCTCTTATGGATTCTTGACGTAGTGATACTTCTCGCCATCATTATTCATTCTTCGGTCCCCGTGTTATTGTAACTGGAACGCCGAGAAGTGAGTCGTGATGTGTGAAATCTATACTCCTAGCAACTCCGTTGTTTGGTAGTTAAATGGACAATAAATTTCATTCTTAGCGTGTTGCTTCTTGAATCATCACCCTAAGGTTGATCGTGCTACCTAGTCCTTATTTCTGGTGCACTCTTTGATCAATGAGTTAGGATAGTGTCAATCCTTGCTTATTCGATCATATCGCCTTGCCCTGAAAAGCAAGATTGTTCCCGAGCTTAGTAACATATCGGTGGTTCATGGTTTTTTGAATATCTTCTCGGAAGCATCACCAGGTCGTCACTTGACCGCTATGTTAAGTTCGTGATCATGTTGGTTTCCTTGTAAACCACCCTTTCTCCAAGGATCTGTGTTGGGTACCCCTGAGCTAGTTGGTTAAGCTGAACAACAACTTGGAGAGTTGGAAGATGGAAGCTTGTCCGATTTAGTTCATTTAAAGGGATATCTTGTATGTGTGTTGAAGAAAGATGATATCTTCATCGATTGATCCTTGTGACCAGTTGTAGGACCTATTGTCTTGCCAAAACTTTGATTTGATTGTGGGATATCCTAAAATCAAGTCAGAACCAACAATGGTTGTAATGTTGTCTTACTCGTGGATTTTCCTCGCGCATACACCGTTATATCTTTTGTTCTGACCAATGCTATCACTTGTTGACATGATTGTGGAATTCCATCTATATGGAAATCCTGATGACTTGCTGTTGAGCCCATCAGCAACATTTTGTCTCATCCATGATTCATGTTGAACATCCAGCTAGTGTTGGAAACTTCTATAAGCATTATCTTCATGTCCCGTTCATGAAGCATGTGTTGGATGAAATAAGTGACTTTCTCAGATTCACGTGCATTTGGTGCAATTTGCTGCCATGAGTTTGAGATAGATTGTTTTTGTTTCCTCTGGAACCATCCCAAGTCAGTCATGCATGTGCGAAGTATGCTATAGTTTGACAGGCTCGTTACCTCCATTCCACATGTATCTCCTAGTACACCAAGCCACTGGCTGATTTGTTCAAGGAGAAGAAGTTCCTTCTTAGGAGCATGCCTTATGTAAGGACTTTGATATCCTCGATGATGGTTCCTCACCTGAACTCGGTAGTATTTTACTATAAGACTACTACGTGGCCATGCCTGTCTAGGATAGCATGCTCACATGTTTGTAGCAGAACCAGCTCATGTTTTGGAGCTTGCTATCATAGTTCATCCCCCGAGAATCTCACAACGTCATCTCGTCGATTTGTGTTGCAAAACTTTCATTTTTCCTTCTAGACTTGATGAGTGTGGAATATTCTGACACCAACCAGATCTGAATCTCAGACTGATATGATGGTTGGAATGTTTTCCAAGAAATATAATATTGGTCTCTCTATAACTCGGTAAAGAGAATGTCGTGGCCAACACACCCAGCCGGAAGACCTGTTATTGTAATATCTTGATTGAAGAAGTTGGCCACCTCCCCATAAGGACTTCGTAGGATTTTCCCTAGTTGTGCCTTATGATTTTTGTGTTCCCGAAGTCCAACCTTTTACTTGATGTTCTAGATATCAAACCATTTCTATGAATGGGTTACGCTAGCGCATCAAGGAGAACATTAGAAGCGGAGTGCTAAATGTCTCTCGGTCGATCATCCAGATTTTGTTTCCTCGGCCCCGCCAAGATGAAGTCTGAGAAGGTGTTATCTTCCTTTGCATCTGCATCTTCCACCGGTATTCATCATGGTAGTACGTTGTGTTGCCAGGATCCTTGACACGGATATTGGTAAAACCTTGATGAATATGGAAATGCCCAAGTTCTTGAGAGCACGCACAAGCGCTAGGTGTTAGCACCGGCACTAACTGGGATTGCTCCCAGTTTTCTTCGGTTAGGCTATAACTTTTCAATAGTGGGCTCACTCTCTACTGTTAAGCTTCTCCCTAGTTACCATAATCATTCCCAGCATTTGCATTTTGTTCCCAGCCTGCACCGCCAATGTGCCATTCTACCATGGGTCCCATCCATTTTCATTGATAAGCAAAATCATCAATTGCGTTGTCTTCAACAAGTTAATCCACATCATCCATACTAGTCTGAGTATGTCATTCTACCGAACTCCTCCAAATGATCGATTGTGATTTGCCTTAAGCTGGTATAAAGAGTTTCAATGATCTTTGAATCAAAGGTAATTCTTTTTGCCGCTTAAGGGATGATTCCACGAGTCACCTCCTCTAAGATGTCTCGTTATGGTATCATGGCAACTCAACTCCGCGCTACGTTGACAACCGTTCACCACCCTCTTAAGTGTGGAATTGTTGTCTACCTAGTGAACCCTCGTCATCTGTTTCACCCCATCCCTTTGGATGTGTGTTTCGTGTCCCAGCTCGAGAGATGTGCTATGTCTTACTCCGTGAGTTGATCCGGAGTTGCTTGATCTCCGAGAAGATCGATCCTTCTTGAGTTTTCCCCTTTTCCTCTCGTTGTCATGCTGGTTGGAGTTCTCAGAGCAAGTCGTCCAGACAAAGATGATGAAGGAATCGACGTTCATATGAAGTGCAAGTTGGATCTTGAAGATTGTGATAGCTTTGTGTCCTCTCTGTCTTCTTACCTCACGTCTTGAATCTTGGGATGAGATTCTTGTTTAGTGGGGGTGAGTTGTCACATACCTAGTTTTGGTTTGCCTAGTACCAGCATCTGGTGTTGCATCATGTTTAATTTCTCTCAGAAACTTGGAAATGGGGTTGACAGAACCCCCAGCACCCCCCTAAAACAACTAGGGTTCACTAAAATCATTTTCAACGAACCTGAAATGCCCTTCTAAAATGTCCATCATTTTTGTCTTGGGTTAGAACCTCTGCCAAAATTGGTTCACATTTTTCTAGACACACAAGGTCACCGGATTAAATCATTACTTATTTGCATTTGGGCATTTAAATGCTATAAAATATTTTAAATGCTCAAATAATTCTATAAATAAGTGTGGGCTGTTGGAAATATTCTAAACAAAGCCCCTAATTATTTTCAAGATTTTTGGAAATGCCTAGCTATTTTACTAAAGCCACAAAGCTGCAGAAAAATAGAAAACAGGAATTAAATGAGAAAGAGAGAGCACTTACCTGGCACCCCAACCGGCCCACCACTACAGCAGCCCAACTGGGCAAAGTTAGTCCAGCCCACCACCATAGCCCCTCTGTCGCCTTCCTCCTTGCGCCAGTTGGCAGGGGCGCGTGCCCGGCGCGCGCAACCACACGCCGGCCACCTCCTCCCTGCCTGCGTGCTTCGTTGATGCCCTGGCCTTGCCTGGAGACGCCACACACTCCCCTCGACCCTCTGCACCTCCCCCTCTTCGCAGGTCTCTTCCCTCCCCTCTCTGCTCTCTTCCCGAGCGGAGCCCGTCGCCGCCGTTCACCATAGCCGTAGCCACCACCTCCCCCTCACCCCCTCGATATGTCCACGAGCTCCGCGACGTCGTCCTCGTCATCTTCACCGAGCCATGCAAGCCGGGACGCGCTGCAACGCCGTCTATGCGTCGTCTTCAACCTCTCGGTCGCCGAGATCGCCTCGCCACCTCGCTCGCTCCGGAGCCTCCCCGAGCTCGCTGACCATCCCTACGTGATTGTCGTGAGCTTCTACTCCCAACCCCCTCTCCTCCCTCTCGTGTGCACGCCGTAGCCGCCGTCCCGCCTGTGACCGAACCCGCCGCCGCCTGTGCTCGCCGTCGATGACGCTCCGGTGACCATTTGGTCCAGGGCGTGCGTCCAACTTGCTCACCGCCGGTCGTAGAGCCTTGCTAGCGCCTCGCCGCGCTTGTTTGCACACCGCAGCACCGACCCCATGAATGCCCGACAGCCGGCCGCCGCATTCGAGCTCGCCGCCGTCGACTCCGGCCATCCCAAGCCCGGCTACTGCCACCACCCTGCAACGCCAGCTACCTGTAGAGAGCAACCGTGGTTCAAACCGCGGCCTGTATGCAAAACCCGAGCAACTCCGGCGAGTTGCCACCACGGTTTTTGTCGCCGCCGGCTGAACTCCGGTGACGCCGACATGGCGCACTTACTTAGCCACTAATGACCCTGCTAATTACCCCCTGACTCACTAACATATGGGCCCCACGCCCTTAGTTAACCACAGTTTATTTCCTGTTTAGCTCTAACTAATCACAATAGCCCCACACGTCAGGGTTGACCCTGCTGACGTGGCCCTTGACCGACCCCACACGCTAGTGACCCAAACCAGCAGTGTGACACTGACAAGTGGATCCCACTGGTCAGTTTGACCTCGAATGGCCCGTTGACTCGCTGACGTCATGCTGATGTCGTGCTGATGCAGTAAATCCTTTTCTGGAGTTAGTTTAAGTATAATTATTTAGAAAATCCAGAAAAAGGGTTAAACTTCAATAAATCATAGAAATTCAACCGTAACTCCAAATGAAATAATTTATATATGAAAAATGATTAGAAAAATCCAATCTATCCATCTGTACCATTCTCATGCATGTTTGAGGAAGTTAACTTCATTGTTTAGGATGAAACATGAATATGACAACTTTGATAATAGTTTTGGAGTTGGGATTTGATGTAGTTTTGAATTCCACTTCAATCAAAATGACTTGTTGTTGCATTAGCCGAAATCATAGAATATTGCCTTGTCTTGATCATGCATCATACAGTTGCATTGCATTGATTGTGTTTTCTCTCTGTTTCCGGTAATTGTCCCCTCTCGGTAGACGTTGCTACGACGATGTGATCAATGACACCGATGAAGAGATACACTATCTTCGGAAGTGTCAGGCAAGAAAAACCCCATTGTTCATTCCGATACAATCCCACTCTCTCGCTCCTGCTCTCTTTTACTGCATTAGGACAACAACGGTTCAACTGTTGCATGCTGCGGTAGCTGAACCCCTTCGCTCTGCATGACCTGTCATTGCCACAGTAAATAGATGAAACCCACTAGCATGAGTAGGAGTTGTTTGAGCCCTGGTGTGCCTACTCATTCATGCTTGTTTGTCATGCCTGCTATTGCTTAGAGTTGTGTCAGGTCTGATTCATCTGGAATGAATTGGGAAGTTGTGAACATGTCCTACTGTTGAGAGATAAGTGTGTGAACACGATTTGGTAAAGGTAGCGGTGAGAGGCCATGTAGGAGTACATGGTGGGTTGTCTCATTGAAGCCGTCACTAGTAGAAAAGAGGGCTTTGGTTCAGGCCGGGTCAGCCCATTAGTCCCGGTTCAGTCCAGAATCGGGACCCATGGGGGCATTGGTCCCGGTTCGTGAGCCCAGGGGGCCGGCCGGGCCACGTGGGCCATTGGTCCCGGTTCGTCTGAACTTTTGGTCCCAGTTGGTGGGACGAACCAGGACCAATGGGCCTGGCTCCTGGCCCACCACCATTTGTCCCGGTTGGTGGCTCGAACCGGGACAACTGGCTACCCTTTAGTCCCGGTTCATGCCACGAACCGGAACCATTGAGGTGCCTATATATTCGCCTCACCCACGAGCAGAGCACTCCACTACTCTATTTTTCTCTGGCCGGGAAGGGGAGGGCTTTGTGGTGCTCTAGATCACCTCCTATGCACTTGAGGTGTTCGATGAAACGCCCGAGCCACACTAGTTAAGCTTTCTCCTCTCGAAGAACGACCTCCGAACTCTAGTTTTCCCGAGATTTGTCTAGGTTTATATTAGCGGCCCGTTACGCCCCGTCCCCGTCTTCATTGTCGCTGATCCCCCGTGTCGATCTCGTCGCCGGCACCACCGTGGTGAGCCTCTTGTTCTTATCTTCTTTCTAAAAAAATTCTTGCTTTAGATAGATACTTTTCTAATTTTCTTACTATTTTATTGCTTGTTATTATATAGTGCGATGGTTTTGGTATCCGCCCCCGTCAGCCCTCGTCCTGTCTATGATTCGGATGTGGTATATATTATCTTTATAACTATTGCTTCATTTATTGTTTATGAAAATTATGCCAACCAATGTGACATAGATTTTATTTATCTAGGAGGTATGTGAACCGGAAATTCCAACCGACCCTATTGTCGAGAGGTTAAATTTAGTTGAAGAAGAAAACAATTTCTTGATGGAAAAAATAAAAAAAATTGAGGAGGAGAAGATGATATTGGAGTTGCATGTTGCAGATGTCGTCGATGATCACAAGATCAAGATGGATGCAATGCGCTTGAAGATTAGAAAGATTAGAAAATATGCCATTCATACTGAGGCTTGGTATCATTATGTCGTTGGATCAATTGTTACCTTGGTTGCGATTATGATCACATTTGTTTTCGCATTGAAATGTTTTACATAGTTTCAATGTATGGTTTAATTAATTTAGATGCTCTGGAGAGCTTTATGTTGTTAGATGAGAACAATGTATGTACTTTGGTTTTAATGTGATGATGAACTTCTATTAATTTGGCCACTTAATTATCTATTCATGATGTTCTGTAATGGTTTTTGACACACTTAATTATACATAATGCACGCAGATGAACCGGCAATGGATGTACGGTGACAGACACACCTCCGAGTACATTAAGGGCGTGCATGATTTTCTCGAAGTGGCTGAGGCAAACAAGCAGAATGGTTTTATGTGTTGTCCATGCCCTAAATGTGGGAATACAAAGTCTTACTCTGACCGGAAAATCCTTCACACCCACCTGCTTTACAATGGTTTCATGCCACACTATAATGTTTGGACGAGGCACGGAGAAATAGGGGTTATGATGGAAGACAGCGAAGAAGAAGAGGACGATGACAACTATGTGCCCCCTGAAAATAGTGATGCTGCAACGGGGGAAGCTGCTGAAGATCAAGAGGAACTAGATGATGTGCCCAATGATGCTGCAACGGGGGAAGCTGCTGAAGATCAAGAGGAACCAGACGATGTGCCCGATGATGATGATCTCCGCCGGGTCATTGTCAATGCAAGGATGCAATGCGAAAGTCAAAAGGAGAAGCTGAAGTTCGATCGCATGTTAGAGGATCACAAAAAAGGGTTGTACCCCAATTGCGAAGATGGAAACACAAAGCTCAGTACCATACTGGAATTACTGTAGTGGAAGGCAGAGAATGTTGTGCCTAACAAAGGATTTGAGAAGCTATTGAAAATATTGAAGAAGAAGCTTCCAAAGGATAACGAATTGCTCGACATTACATACGCAACAAAGAAGGTCGTATGCCCTCTAGGATTGGAGGTGTAGAAGATACATGCATGCCCTAATGACTGCATCCTGTACCGCGGTGCGTACAAGGATCTGAACGCATGCCCGGTATGCGGTGCATTACGGTATAAGATCAGACGAGATGACCCTAGTGATGTTCATTGTTGAGGAAATCGTTAACTGGTAGCTGCTCGGTTGGCTGGCGAGTAGGGGATTGATAGCCTAATCGGCATGTTAATCGGCCATTTAATCAATTAATCGGGCGATTTATCGGTTTATTAGCTACTCGGTGACCCTACGAGTAGGGATTAATCGGAAAGTTAACTGGTTAATCGAACAAATTCTTGAACAGGGGTGATGTTGACGGCGAGCCCCCCAGGAAGAGGGTTCCTGCGAAGGTGATGTGGTATGCTCCTATAATACCATGGTTGAAATGTCTGTTCAGAAACAGAGAGCATGCCAAGTTGATCCGATGGCACAGTGAGGACCGTAAGAAAGACGGGAAGTTGAGAGCACCCGCCGACGGGTCGCAATGGAGAAAAATCGAGAGAAAGTACCGGGATGAGTTTGCAAGTGACCCAAGGAACGTATGGTTTGCTTTAAGCGCGGATGGCATTAATCCTTTCGGGGAGCAGAGCAGCAATCACAACACCTGGCCCGTGACTCTATGTATGTATAAGCTTCCTCCTTGGATGTGTATGAAGCGGAAGTTCATTATGATGCCAGTTCTCATCCAAGGCCCTAAGCAACCTGGCAACGACATTGATGTGTATCTAAGGCCATTAGTTGAAGAACTTTTACAGCTGTGGAATGGAAACAGTGTACGTACGTGGGATGAGCACAAACAGGAGGAATTTGACCTAAAGGCATTGCTATTCGCGACCATCAACGATTGGCCCGCTCTTAGTAACCTTTTAGGACAGACAAACAAGGGATACCACGCATGCACGCACTGTTAGCTGACACCGAAAGTATATACCTGGGAAGCTGCAGGAAGAATGTGTACCTGGGCCATCGTGATTTCTTCCGACCAACCATCAATGTCGAAAGAAAGGCAAGCATTTTAAAGGCGAGGCAGATCACCGAAAGAAGCCCGCCATGCGTACCGGTGATCACGTACTTGCTATGGTCAATGATTTACACGTAATCTTTGGAAAGGGTCCCGGTGGACTAGCTGTTCCGAGTGACGCTGAGGGACACGCACCCATGTGGAAGAAGAAATCTATATTTTGGGACCTACCCTACTGGAAATACCTAGAGGTCCGCTCTTCGATCAATGTGATGCACGTGATGAAGAACCTTTGCGTGAACCTGCTAGGCTTCTTGGGTGTGTATGGGAAGACAAAAGATACAGCTGAGGCACGGGATGACCTGCAACGTTCGCACGAAAAAGATGGCATGCCTCCAAAGCAGTATGAAGGTGCTGCCAGCTACGCTCTTACCAAAGAAGAGAAGGAAATCTTCTTTGAATGCCTTCTTAGTATGGAGGTCCCGACTGGCTTCTCGTCAAATATAAAGGGAATAATAAATATGGCAGTGAAAAAGTTTCAGAACCTAAAGTCTCATGACTGCCACATGATTATGACGCAACTGCTTCCGGTTGCATTGAGGGGGCTTCTACCAAAAAATGTCTGATTAGCCATTATGAAGCTATGTGCATTCCTCAATGCAATATCTCAGAAGGTGATCAATCCAGAAATCGTACCAAGGCTAAGGAGTGATGTGGTGCAATGTCTTGTCAGTTTCGAGCTGGTGTTCCCACCATCCTTCTTCAATATCATGAGCACGTCCTAGTTCATCTAGTCGATGAGATTGTCATTCTGGGCCCCGTATTT
The DNA here is from genome assembly GCF_002162155.2 of Triticum dicoccoides. NCBI lineage: Eukaryota > Viridiplantae > Streptophyta > Magnoliopsida > Poales > Poaceae > Triticum > Triticum dicoccoides. The sequence continues at coordinate 3,733,736 of NC_041393.1, read as the reverse complement.
CTACACAATATGTTCTCCTTTGAGAGGTTCATGGGAGTCCTAAAGAAATATGTCCATAACCGCGCTAGGACAGAAGGAAGCATCTCCATGGGCCATCAAACAGAGGATGCCATTGGGTTTTGTGTTGACTTCATTCCTGACCTTAAGAAGATAGGTCTCCCTAAATCGCGGTATGAGGGGAGACTGACTGGAAAAGGCATGCTTGGAGGGGACTCAATAATATGCAGGGACGGATATTCTTGGTCTCAAGCACACTACACAGTTCTACAGAACTCTACCTTGGTGACCCCGTATGTCGATGAACACAAGAACAGTCTGCGCTCCAAACACCCGGAGCAGTGCGACGACTGGATTACATGTGAACACATCGGTACTTTCAGCAGTTGGTTGGAAACACGTCACAGAGGTGACAAGACTGTTTGTGATGATCTGTACTTGTCGTCCAGGGGACCATCTATGACTGTATTTATTTACAAAGGATACGAGATAAATGGGAATACATTTTACACGATTGAACAAGATCAAAGAGCACCAATCAAAACAGCGGTGTCCGCTTTGATGTGGCAACTGAGAGGGGAAATGACACATATTATGGTTACATAGTGGACATATGGGAACTTGACTACGGACATGATTTTAAGGTCCCTTTATTTAAGTGAAAATGGGTCAATCTGTCAAGAGGCGGGGTACAAGTAGACCCACAGTACGGAATGACAATAGTGGATATAAAAAATCTTGGGTACACTGTCGAACCGTTCGTCCTAGCCAATGATGTGGCACAGGTTATCTATGTGAAGGACATGTCTACCAAACCGAGAAAAAGAAAAGATAAGGAAGCGAATACATCATACGATGATCCAAAGCGCCACATAGTTCTTTTAGGAAAAAGGGACATCGTGGGAGTGGAGGGCAAGACAGACATGTCTGAAGATTATGAAAAGTTTCATGAAATTCCTCCCTTCAAAGTCAAGGCTGACCCAAGCATCCTGATAAACGATGAAGATTATCCATGGTTACGGTGCAATAAGCAAATGACACAAGCGAAGAAAAAGTGAAGACTTTCTCCCGCAACTATTATGATGATACCATGCCAACTTTGTAACAGACGAGTACGATACCATTGTCCGTTTTGTACATGCACATGCTATGTGGGTGAAATTATGATACCATGCCAACTTTCAACTTTTTTAGAGTTCATTTGAAATGCTTTAATGTCTTATGGTTCGGCCCTTGTAATTCCATTAATCCCGGTTCGCTCCTTGTCAACTATGTTCTCACCAAGAACACTCAAGAGGGCAGCCACGTGGGCCATGGTCCTGGTTCTTCTGGACCTTTTGGTCCCGGTTCCACGCACGAACCGGGACCAATGCGCCTCTCCCATGGCCCATGGCCATTAGTCCCGGTTTGTGCCACAAACCGGGACTAAAGGGTTGGTCCTCGTTGCAGTCAGAGTTTAGTCCCACCTCGCCAACCGAAGGCCCCTCACACCGGTTTATAAGCCCCTCCCTCTCTACCTTGTTGAGCTCCTCTCAAAGTGAAAATAGATGCCCTTATACAGGGAATTTAACCTAAATTCATACTGAATTTCTCTGAAATTCATAGAAATTTATTATGAATTTAGGTTGAATTTTCTCTATAGGCGCATCTATGCTCATTTTTTAGTAAAGTTAATCACAAACTCGTGATTCACACATATTTCAAAGAATTCAAATTTTAACTATTCAAATTTGAAAACTAATGGCACTAACAGAAAGTTTAAAATTTTTGTGACTTAAAAGAAAAATAATTAAACGTAAACTTTAATAAAATAAATAAAAATAGCAAAAATAAGTATTTTGTTGTAAGTAGAAACAAAATAAAATAAATAAAGTAACAAAGAAAACAAAGAAACAAAATAATTTTTCTAAAACTAATGGTACTACCAGAAAGTTTATAATTTTGCTGACCTAACAGCAAAAGGAATTAAAAAATAAAGCAAAAAACAAAAGAAAATAAATAATGCAAAAAACAAAACAAAAAATGGAAAAAAACTATTTTTATAGTAAAGTTAATCACAAACTTGTGATTCACACAAATTTCAAAGAATTCAAATTTTAACTATTCAAATTTGAAAAGTAATGGCACTAACAGAAAGTTTATAATTTTTCTGACCTAAAAGCAAAAAGAATTAAAAAATAAAGCAGAAAAACAAAAGAAAATAAATAATGCAAAAAACAAAACAAAAAAACTGGAAAAAAAACTACCACCTATTGGGCCACCACGGCTTGAATACGACTAGAAACCCAACCTGGGCCAGGATTCAGGCCCGAAGAAGGCCCAATAGGCCCACAGGCAGAACAATGTGAGATTAGGCCCGTAAGCCTGCATTTGAGAGGAGCTCGAGAAGGTAGCCGCAGTGGGGCTTATAAACCACTCCGAGCCCCTCTCAACTAGCGAGGTGGGACTAAACTTTGGCCGTGACGCGGGCAACGCAGGGGCCTTTGGTCCCGGTTGGTGGCACCAACCGGGACTAAAGGGGTGAAATGGTACCGGTTCGTGGCACCAACCAGTACCAATTTCCCTCCTTTAGTCCCGGTTGATGCCACCAACCGGGAGCAAAGGCCGCCACTTTCCGCTCTTCGGGCTGCCAAAAACTGGCCTTAGGTCCCGGTTGGTGGCACCAACCGGGACTAAAGGTGGCATTGGTCCCGGTTGGTGCCACGAACCAGGACCAATACTCCGTGTATATAAGCAGGACTTAGGAATTTTTCAGTTTCATCGACCATTTACCCCCGATGACGCCGAGCTCATCGACGCCGCCAGGCTTCCCGTGCTCACCGTCGCCGCCCGCTCCTCATCGGCATCGCCGCTCGCTCCTCGTTGCCGTCGCCCCGCACACTTGCCCCGACGGGTCGCCGCCCGCTCCTCGTCGCCGTCGCCCTGCCCCCACGCGCCGCCCCGCCTCGAGTTCCCCTGCTCTGATGCGCGCGCCGCCTCGGCACCTCGAGCCCCTGCCCCGTGCTCGCCGTCGCCGCCCGCTCCTCGTTGTCGTCGCCCC
>NC_041393.1:3710325-3729960 GCF_002162155.2 Triticum dicoccoides | reverse complement strand
ACGGGTCGCCGCCCGATCCTCGTTGCTGTCGCCCTGCCCCCACGCGCCGCCCCGCCTCGAGGTCCCCTGCTCCGATGCGCATGCCGCCCCGGCGCCCCAAGCCCCTGCCTCGTCCTGCCCCCACGCGCCGGCGCCCTCGCCGCCCCCACCGTCGCCATCGTCATCGCTAGCAGCCCCAGCTATGAGCCGTCGCGCCGCCTCGGCTCTGTTTTTGTTCAAAATGTATAAAAAAATTGTTGAGAGCATGTTTTTGTTCATATATGTATTTTTTTGTTCATATGTGTATTAATGTTTTTTCCATATAGGTAATTTTTCTGGTTGTAAAACAGTTAGGAAAATTTAGAATACGCTAAATATATATGTCAAAAATGTTTTTTTGTTCATAGAAAGTTTTTTTTCATATATAGAAAGTTTTTATATATGACTATGGATATATATTCGATATATATGAGAAATGATCATCCATGGAAACGTTCTATATATGCAAAAGTTACATTTTTAGAAAAGTCAACCTACCCCTCCCGCCGATATACCCCATGTCCCAATAAGTTCCATGGAAAAGTTTTATATATAGAAAATTTCGATATACCCCGTGTCCCGATAACTTCAACACGAGGGGGGGGGGGTCGACCTACCCCCCTCCGCGATAACATTATTTTCCCATGTATGTATGGTCGTCGTTGTCGATATAACTCCCTTCCAGATAACTTCGACTGTGATAACTTATACCACAGAAGCACCCCCCGGCCCTCTCGCTCGACCAAAACTCTCGAGGACACCCAAACCCTAGAAAAAAACGATGTCGGTCTCCTACCCCTCCCGCCGCGCCCCTACGCTTGAAGCGTTGCCGAGGCCACCCCAAACCCGGAATAAGCTCGGTCTACGTTTGCCACTAATATATCCACCTGCTGTCATGTTTGTGTAATAATTGCCATGTTGTAATATTTGCAGAAACAATGGAGCACGTACGAGACGAGGAAGCAGAAGAGGTGTTGGGGGAAATAATCTTAGCCGGTGGTGATATCTTCTCGTATCTTAACGACAATGATGGTATGGAAGAACAGGGTGAAGAAGCAGGCTACGGTGAACGAAGAATGGAGGAGGAAAGACATGATTATGATGGCTCCGGTGACCCAATGACGGTGCAAGAAGGAGACCGTGATGACGGCTCCGGTGACCGAACCGAGTCCGGCCAGGTATATATATTAGTTAATCCTGTGCTAACTAGCTAATTGATGCATTCATTGTTTTGGTATATATGTACACATATTAATTAAATCTCGTCTTTCTTCTTTTTTCTAGCCCTCCGGATCGAGCAAAACTTCGGTAAAGAGACGAGGCCCGAAGAAAAAGTTGCGCTCGGATGAAAGGTTTGAGATCACAGCAATCGCACGCGACGGCGAACTGATTGAACCCATCCGGACAAAGGACACATTTGCTGCTTAGTGCGGGGTTCTTGTTAGGGACAAGATCCCGATCAGCATCCACCAATGGTATAAGCCTAAGAACGAAGACCCCGAGGTTTCTTATGTCAATGATATGCAGAAATATGATCTTTGGACTGAGCTGAAGGCAAATTTCACCCTACCGCCAGAGGAGGATCCGGAGAAGCCAGTTAAAGAGCAATTAATCAAGTCTCATGCTCTTAAGAAGATGGCAGGCCTATTCAGGAGGTGGAAGAATGAGCTGAAAAAGTTTGTCGACAAAGAAGAGACACCAGAATTCATCGGCAAATATGAGAAGATCAGAGATCAATGGCCCGTTTTTGTGGCCCACAAGACATCAAAAAAGGGTAAGAAGATGTCGGCGACAAACAAGCAAAATGCTACGAAGAAGAAGCTTCACCATCGCACGGGGTCAGGTGGCTACCTCAAAGCCGGGCCTAAGTGGGGCAAGGCTGAGAATGATCTGCTTGATAAAGGGATCGAACCAGAGACAATGAACTGGCCAGACCGTTGTCGGACTTGGTTCTTCGGGGTTGGCGGAACCTTGGACCCTATATCAGGGAAGTCCCGTTGGACGGACGAGCAATTGAAAATACCAGTCAAGAGGCTTCGGCACTATATCGATGCAGCGCAGGAAGGGGCGTTCATTCCAGACAGAGAGAGCGGAGAGCTCACAATGGCCCTCGGGAATCCTGAGCACCCTGGACGGACACGAGGCACGCCAGGCTCCATTCCGTGATAGGCTGGGTTTCCGGACGCAGGCGGTTAGAAATGCCAGGAGAGGAGGAAGAAAGTGCAGGAGACCGAACTGCAGGCGCTGCACGCAAGGATACAAGCAATAGAGGAACGAGAAGCAAATCGCAGCAAACGAACTGCCGAAGCTTCCCACGAAGCTACCCCGCCATCTGAGCGGAGAAGCAGCGTGGCTTCCACCGAGCTTCTTCAGCCGGAGCATGTCTTGACGGCTCCTGCTAGCTACCCCGTGGATGGTATCACGGAGTCTCAAAATTGCCACCTTATGACGCAATGGCAGAACTTAAAAGTTAAGGCGGCTGTCGGCTCTGTTCGACCTTCTGAACCTGGCGCAACTTTACACTATCGTCCGAATCCAGAAGGATATGCTAGGGTGACGGTGGATGAAATAACAGAGGGATTTGAGGACCTCCAACTTGACCACCCTACTGGTGAAGGGGAGACTCGGCTGGGTTCTGCTCTGAAGACTCCATGCCTATGGCGGAAGGAGTTCATCAACCTTCCGAACTAGACGCCTCCGCCTCCTCCTCCTCCTCCGGTGAGTCAGGGCACTCCGCCTCCTCCACCGCCTCCTCCTCCAGTGAGTGACGGTCAGGGCACTCAGCCTCCTTCTCCGGCGCGGCCGGCACTCCGCCTCCTTCTCCACCTGCGCCGGTGCGCCCGAGCAGCCAGCAGTCTCCTCCTTCTCCGCCTCGCCAGCAAGGGCGGAAGAGACCCACCGCCGCCCCGGCTGCTCCGGCGCGTCGTAGTGCTTCTCCTCCGCCTCGTAAGCAAGCACGAAAGAAGACAACCGCAGACACTCCGTCTGCTCCGGCGTCTAGCAGTACAGCCAGAGGCGGGAGGCAATACAGATATGGTCCATCTCTCAAGCCTCTAGAGAAGTTACCGTATGAGAGGACCGAGGAGGAAAACCCGAAGATCGTGCAGACCGAAGTGAAGGACTTCTTTGAAGGGTTGAAAGTAAAGAGACATCCACCTCTGGAGGAGAAGTTAGATCCGGTGAAAGCAAAGCGCACTATCGATGCCCTGAGGAAACCACCAAAGTCTCCGCCAAAAACCAACTATGAGCGCATTACTGAAAAGGCATATCTCCAAGCGGAGCGGTCGGAAAGTACTGTCAGTGGTCAAAGGTTAAAAGAATGAGCAGCTGGGAAAAAAATTGCCCAGCTCGGCGAACAAGCAAAGCAATCGTGCCCCCCGCTCAATGTGTCTAGCGACATCGTCGCTAATTCTCCGGGGACGGTGCCCGGTTATAGCAATCTTGGAGATTACCTTCCTGACGATGTACATTTTGATTTCTTGGAGGTGGACGAACACAGATACGAGTATGGGAAGCCTCTCGTCAAAGATGAAAAATCTCTAACAATGATGATGCGAAGATTCCATAATTGGTACATGAAAACCTGCAGAGAGTCTGGGGGACGAATACTTTGTATCTGAGAATTAAAGAGGAGCACAACCTTGTTGGAACTAATATGTTGCCTGTTCCATTTGATGAGTTCTTCGAGTTCTTCAATCAAAAGGCCCTCGATAAATTAACGGTCTTTTGCTACTGTCTGTAAGTACTATTTATGTCATTAAGTCTCTATATATAGCTCGGCTCTTTCATTGCATGTATTTATAATTAATTATCCTCACTATATTATGCAGATTGAAGATCATCGAGTGCAAAAAACAAGAAATGTATGATATTGGGTTCATTAACACAAATATCATAGATGAATTTCAGGTTAAAAAGAAGGCCACAGAGGCCGAGGCCAACTTGCTACAATCATTGATCAAAAATCAAAACAAAGATTTAATACTCTTTCCTTACAACTTCAAGTGAGTGTTACTGTCGTGTGCATATTCGGTTTCCCTTATTACTCGAGCGAGGTTATAGTAATGTAATTGATGAGTTATGCATGCGTGCGCAGCTTCCACTATGTTCTTCTGGAGATTAAGCTTGAGCGGGGACTAGTAACCGTCTTAGACTCGAGACGAAAAGATCCCGAAACCTATGCGGACATGACTAAATTGCTCAACAAGTAAGTTCAATCGATCATTATCGCACCATATCGGCAACTTTTTGTTCATTTCCTGATATCTCAAGTAATAATAATTATTTTCTTTGTCTTGCAGGGTTTGGAAATAGTTCTCTGCAGAAGCTCCGGGACTGCCGAAGGAGCTGCGATATACATACCCGAAAGTAAGTACTACTAGCTAGCTAGTTGCGCGCATCTCCTGTTGATTCTATAGCTATACTTTCATCAATGCCATTTATAATGCTTCATTATTAGTTTGATTGACCTCTATTTCTCGTAAATTGCTTGTGGCAGGAAGAAGGGAATAATTTCTGTGGATACTACGTGTGCGAGTTCATCTACAACGCGACTTTGAAAAGTAAGCGGGACTACTCTAAAAGACAATATGAAGTGCGTATGCAATAATATTCACAATTTCATTTTATTACATCATCATTTCTGTTTAGTTTCATTCATATATGTATTAACCCCCTTCTTCAAATTAGACGTGGCAGATGCGGAATGAACTCCTAGAACAAGATCGCATGAAAGCAATTCAAGAGGAATTGGCGGGATTCTTTCTTGACCACGTCATCAATAAAGCCGGAGAATACCATGTGGAAGTTGATTTAAAATGCTAGGGGATTGTAAGAGATCTTACATATTGTATATGTATGTAGCCAGTAGCGTCGGATAGATAATACGAAAACTTGTTGTTCGACCAATCTCTCGGAGAAGGAGAGGTCGATCGATCACTTCTCTCGGTATGCATGACGAACTTCTGTACTTAATGATTTCCTTCATTTTCTTACTAGCTAGCGTGTCGAGGGCCTCTCTATGTACAGTACGTAGCGTCGACCAAGAACGGACATAAAAAGGACACTTCTCTCTATTAATTATCTAGCTAACACAATATATGAAAAACCTAAATTAACCCCCCAAAACCCCCACCCCCCCTTCAAAAAAAAAACAAAAACCCCCAGCCACTGAAATGCTGACGCGTGGATGCCTTTTGGTCCCAGTTGGTGCCACCAACCGGGACCAAAGGCCCTCCTGCCTGGGCTCGGCGCACCGGCCACGTGTAGGCCCATCTGTCCCGGTTCGTGTTAGAACCGGGACTAAAGGTCTAGGGCATTAGTAATGACCCTTTAGTCCCGGTTCAAGAACCGGGACAAAAGGCCCTTACCAACCGAGACTAATAGGGGGTTTTCTACTAGTGCGTCCTGAAGAACTGAGTTCTATGTTTGTGATCCATGAACAGTTACTACCACACATTGGGCTCCGGGCACTCCAAGCTCTCTCGACTTATTAATAACCTCGATCTCTGTCCAGGAGTTGCAACTAGTTTCTGGTGTTTGTAGGTAGTGTTAGTAGTCTACCAAGTGGCACCCGGTACAGTTGGGTGCTACGTCTTGAGCTTGTGTTGGTTTTCCTTGAAGAGGAAATGGTGATGCATCAATAGTAGCGTAAGTATTTCTCTCAGTTTTTGAGAACCAAGGTATCAATCCAGTAGGAGGCTCCTCAAAAGTCCCACACACCTACACAAACAAACAAAGAACTCGCAACCAACACAATAAAGGGGTTGTCAATCCTACACGGCCACTTGCGAAAGTGAGATCTGATAGAGATAGTATGATAAGATAAATATATTTTTGGTATTTTATAATATAGATGCAAAAAGTAAAGATGCAAATAAAAGTAGATTGAAAGCTTATATGATAAAAGATAGACCCGGGGGCCATAGGTTTCACTAGAGGCTTCTCTCAAGATAGCATAAGTATTACGGTGGGTAAACAAATTACTGTCGAGCAATTGATAGAAAAGTGAATAATTATGAGATTATCTAGGCATGATCATGTATGTAGGCGTCACGTCCGTGACAAGTAGACCGACTGCTGCCTACATCTACTACTATTACTCCACATATCGACCGCTATCCAGCATGCATCTAGAGTATTAAGTTCATAAGAAAAGAGTAACGCATTAAGAAAGATGACATGATGTAGAGGGATAAACTCATCCAATATGATATAAACCCCATCTTTTTATCTTCGATGGCAACAATACAATACGTGCCTTGCAACCCTTTCTGTCACCGGGTAAGGACACTGCAAGATTGAACCCAAAGCTAAGCACTTCTCCCATGGCAAGAAAGATCAATCTAGTAGGCCAAACCAAACTGATGATTCGAAGAGACTTGCAAAGATAACTCAATCATACATAAAAGAATTCAGAGAATATTCAAACATTTCTCATAGATAAATTTGATCATAAACCTACAATTCATCGAATCTCGACAAACACACCGCAAAAAGAGTTTACATCAAATAGATCTCCACAAGAGAGGGGAAGAACATTGTATTGAGATCCAAAAAGAGAGAAGAAGCCACCTAGCTAATAACTATGGACCCAAAGGTCTGTGGTAAACTACTCACAAGTCATTGGAGGGGCTATGGTGTTGATGTAGAAGCCCTCCATGGTCGATTCCCCCTCTGGCGGAGCGCCGGCGAAGGCTCCAAGATGGGATCTCGCGGATATAGAAGGTTACGGCGGTGGAAATTGTGTTTCAGTTGCTCCTTGGATGTTTTCGGGGTACGTAGGTATACATAGGAGGAAGAAGTACGTCAGTGGCCGCTCGACGGGCCCAAGAGACAGGGGGCGGGCCCAGGAGGGGTGGGCGCGCCCTCCTATCTCCTGGCCACCTCGATTGCTTCTTGACTTGCACTCCAAGTCCTCTGGATCACGTTCGTTCCAAAAATCACGCTCCCGAAGATTTCATCCATTTGGACTCCGTTTAATATTCCTTTTCTTCGAATTACTGAAATAGGCAAAAAAAACAACAATATGGGCTGGGCCTCCGGTTAGTAGGTTAGTCCCAAAAATGATACTCCCTCTGTTCCTTATTATAGTGCGCATAGACTGTGGCTCTCATACCAACGAATGTGCTGGCCATTGTACTTTGGACGAGAAAGCCCATCCTTTACCGCATGTGACCCACCACCCCACGTGCATGCTGCTGCGGGAGTAACTCCTCCAGCGATTTGAGTGGAGGTTAGTTTGGTCTAAAATTGCAAACGCGCACTACAATCTGGAATTTTGGCAAAAAAGTTATACGCACTATAATAAGGAACGGAGGGAGTATAAATGTGTAAAATAAAGCCCATAAACATCCAAAAGGGGTAATATAATTGCATGGAACAATCAAAAATTATAGATACGTTGGAGACATATCAAGCGTCCCCAAGCTTAATTCCTGCTCGTCCTCGAGTAGGTAAATGATAAAAATAGAATTTTTGATGTGGAATGCTACCTAGCATAATTCTCAATGTAATTTTCTTTATTGTGGCATGAATATTCAGATCCAAGTGATTCAAAATAAAAGTTTATATTGACAAAAGAAATAGTAATACTTCAAGCATACTAATCAAAGCAATCATGTCTTCTCAAAATAACATGGCTAAAGAAATTTCATCCCTAAAAAATAATATAGTTAGGCTATGCTTCATTTTCGTCACACAAAGATGTTCCCAAATTCTACACCCCCGATGACAAGCCAAGCAATTGTTTCGTACTTAAATAATCTCAAACTTTTTCAACTTTCACGCAATACATGAGCGTGAGCCATGGATATAGCACTATGGGTGGAATAGAATATGATGGTGGGGATTGTGTGGAGAAGACAAAAAAGGAGAAAGTCTCACATTGACGAGGATAATCAACGGGCTATGGAGATGCCCATCAATTTATGTCAACATGAGGAGTAGGGATTGCCATGCAACAGATGCATTAGAGCTATAAGTGAATGCTCAACAAAAGAAAACTATGGGTGTGCATCCAACTTGCTTGGTCACGAAGACCTAGGGCATTTTAGGAAGCCCATCGTAGGAATATACAAGCCAAGTTCTATAATGAAAAATTCCCACTAGTATATGAAAGTGAAAACATATGAGACTCACTATATGAAAAACATGGTGCTACTTTGAAGCACAAGATATGAGACTCACTACATGAAGAACATGGCGCTACTTTGAAGCACAAGTGTGGAAAAAGAGATAGTAATATGCCCTTTTTATTTTTTTTCTTTTTTTTTCTTTTTCTTCCTCTTTTTTTCTTTCTTTGGCCTTTCTTTTTTTTCTTTTTTGGCCTTTCTTTTTTTTCATTTTGGGCAATGTTCTAGTAATGATCATCATCACACTTTCATTGATTACAACATATGAATTACAACTCGAAACTAGAACATGATATGACTCTATATGAATGCCTTCGGTGGTGTACCGGGATGGTGCAATAAATCAAGAGTGACATGTATGAAAAATTATGCATGGTGGCTTTGCCACAAATACGATGTCAACTACATGATCATGCAATGGCAATATGACAAAAGTAAAGTATGTCATGATAATGATGAATGGAACGGTGGAAAGTTGCATGGCAATATATCTCGGAATGACTATGGAAATGCCATAATAGGTAGGTATGGTGGCTGTTTTGAGGAAGATATAAGGAGGTTTATGTGTGATAGAGCGTATCGTATCACGGGGTTTGGATGCACCAGCAAAGATTGCACCAACTCTTAAGGTGAGAAAGGGCAATGCACGGTAACAAAGAGGCTAGCAATGGTGGAAAGGTAAAAGTGCGTATAATCCATGAACTCAACATTAGTCAAAAGAACTCATATACTTATTGCAAAAATTTAGAAGTCATCAAAAATCAAGCACTACGCGCATGCTCTTAGAGGGATAAATTGGTAGGAAAAGACCATCGCTCGTCCCCGACCGCCACTCATAAGGATGCACAAGCCAGGTACACTCCATGTTTCAAATTTGCTACACAACTTTAACCATACATGCATGCTACGGGACTTGCTAACTTCAACACAAGCATTTTTTAAATTCATAATCACCCAACTAGCATGAATTTAATATCACTACCTCCATATCTCAAAACAATTATCAAGTATCAAATTGATCATAGCATCCAATTCACTTCCTATGATAGTTTTTATTATACCCAACTTGGATGCATACCATTCTAGGACCAATTTATAACCATAGCAAATACCATGCTGTTCTAAAAGGCTCTCAAAATAATATAAGTGAAGCATGAGAGACTAACAATTTCTATAAAATCAAGCCACCGCCGTGCTGTAAAAGATATAAGTGAAGCACTACAGCAAAAACTAACAAGCTCAACATATATAAGTGATGCACATTCTTTAAATTCAAATCAAGTAGTCTTCTCCCAAAAGGTGTGTACAGCAAAGATGATTGTGGCAAACTAAAAAGCAAATACTAATATAATACACGACGCTCCAAGCAAAACACATATCATGTGGCAAATAAAAATATAGCTCCAAGTAAAGTTACCAATGAACGAAGACGAAAGAGGGGACGCCTTCCCAGGGCATCCCCAAGCTTAGATTTTTGGCTATTCTTAAATATCTTGAGGTGCCTTGGGCATCCCCAAGCTTAGGCTCTTGCCACTCTTTATTCCATAGTCCATCAAAGCTTTACCCAAAACTTGAAAACTTCACAACACAAAACTCAACAGAAAATCTTATAAGCTTCGTTACTGAAAGAAAACAAAACCACCACAAAAGGTACTGTAATGAACTCATTCTTTATTTACTCTGGTGTTAAACCTACTGTATTCCAAGTTCTTTATGGTTCATACCACTTAATACTAGCCATAGGTGCATCAAAATAAGCAAACAACACACGAAAAACAGAATCTATCAAAAACAGAATAGTCTGTAGCAATCTGTAACTAACGCAAACTTCTTGAAGTCTTAAAATCCTACCAAAATAGGAAGTCCTGGACAATTTGTTTATTGATCAAAAGAAAAAAGAATCAATGCAAAATCACGTTTCTGTTATTTATAGAATTTTTTCTCGTGAGCGCAAAGTTTCTGTTTTTCAGCAGAATCAAATCAACTATCATCATAGGTTATCCTATAGGTTCTACTTGGCACAAACACTAATTAAAACATGAAAACACATCTAAACAGAAAGTAGATGCAAAATTTGTTATTAAGTAGAAACAAAAATAAAATTGGGTTGCCTCCCAACTAGCGCTATCGCTTAATGCCCCTAGTTAGGCATAAAAGCGAAGATAGATCTAAGTAGTGCCATCTTTGGCACTCGGAAAGGAAAAAGAGGATCTCCTTTCTATGGCATTCATTCTTCTATTTAGCTTAAGCACATCTATCTATCTATCTATCTATACCTATATTAATTACAGACTCTCAAAAAATTACCATGTTAATTAGAATTTACGAGTAGTTCATCTGGTGGGGCCGAATTATTACGGTGTAGATCTACTGATAAAATTATGGGCATTTTTTCCCTCGGTTGTAATAGAAACTTAAAAGAAAATAACACCCGTGTCAATCTATCACGATTGTACCTTGCAAAAGGAAAAACTCTATCTCGCTTAAAAATAGAAAAGAACAACTCCCGTGCCAATCTGTCTACAACTCGGTTAACAGAAAATATGAACGCCAACAAACCACGTTCTCCTAATTTTCTGCAGCTATACGCAGCGACATCCCAAGAAAGCCCCCGATGTCGCCGCCGCCGCCGCCATCAACTCATTCGTGACGCAGAGAGGGTAGTATGATAGGACTGCGCTTGGCCACCAGTGCTGTCCATCATCGTGCCTCGGTGCCTTCAGGTGCGCCCGGACTGGCGGCTGCTGCCGTTCAAGCAGGAGCAGCCCCATCGCCGCATCATAGGATGACTGGATGTTCCCATCGCAGATGATGATCTGAGATGATGAGCAGTTCCCATCGCAGATGACGAGCTCAGGTTTATGTCAATATAATAAACATCATGCACGTAATGGATGCACATGCATATGTGTATAGTCTATAGAGGTGTTTGTTGGATGCGGGCGTCCGTACTTTGTACACGTACATGTCCCAGTAGTACTAATTAAGCCTGTAATCATTCCAATGATTCAGCGTGCGTGCGTTGTGTGTCGTCTCTAGCCAGAATTGATCTATCTATGGTTAGCTAGCTAGCTATTGTGTATCTTTATTTTTTTGCGGTTGGGCTAGCTATTGTGTATCGACGCATTGCTGATCGATTAATACAGATGGAGTTTGCTTCATACATGATTATGTCACAGACGAACTGCTAGCTTGCTTTGTTGTCGTCATCGTCGCCCCACTCGAGAAACTACTTACATTGGACCGGGGCAAGGCAATGGATCGTGATCAGCGAACTAGGATCCTCCGATGGGTAATTGGTTCCTTCTAATCTCCACCATATGGAAGTAGAGTCCATGTAAATTTTTTGTGGGGATGATGCTGCTGAATTACGTGTTGTAGGAGATAGTTGCGCAAGAGAAAGTTGTGTAGGAGATGTATTGTGCCAACGTATTGAACCTTGCATGCACATGGTAAATTCTCCTTGAAACTTGATATGATTTTCAATCTTCCCACTTTCTGTGGTAATGTGTCTTTCAAGGGGAAAGGTCTAAATGTTTCACAAAACATATTGAATTACAAAGTTATCAAAGCTGCACGATTTAATCAGAATGAGCAACAAGAGGAAGTAGCAAGTATGTAAATCTGCCTTCTCTATATTGCATTTGTTCTGTTCAGATTGCACAAATATCCATGCATTATTATTTTTTATTAGTTTCTGCCCTGCAAACATTATTTACTACTATTGTTGTGTCATTACATTGAATGGTACGGAAAAATTGGGCTTTCCTGAAAAACATTGCTCCATTCTTGGGCAAGACGAATAAGAGTAAATAAGAGCTGTCTTTTTGTTACGAAGGATTGGGAGCTGCTAAACATATTTCCAATATGGGATCAAAGACATCCAATGAACAAGGTAATGTTCTCATGTTGTCCTTCCATATATCTAAGCTCATTTTTAAGTTCAAATTAGGAAATAAAAAAATAATCAAATTCAAAACTTATAACTTTATCTTAGGCTGTCTTTGCATTATAATATTCAACAATTGCATAATTATCTTAAATTCACCTATCACTAGCCCGTGCAGATGCACGAGTTGACGACTAGTTGACATTAATGGATTAAGTAAGATTAAGAACGTTACGGAAATTTGCCTCTAAGCTAGACTTCATCTCTTTGATAATTTCATTTTGATAAAAGCACAAGAGAGTAGTTGATTCAACCTTATCATTCATAGGGTGCCCAAGTATGGTTTTCATTTTTTCATAGGTATCTACAGAATCCCCTTCAAGAAAACCTTCTTCAAAAATAGAATCTAGAACTTTTTTGAAAGTAGCGGGCAAGCCAATATAGAAACTTTTTAAGTAAACTTCAATTTGATATTGTGGCACATAGCTAGCCCGAATCCTTAATAACCTATCCCAAGCATCTTTTAAAGACTCATCAAGCAAATAGCGAAAAATTCCGGAGTCATCTTCGTCAAAATTATTCAAGCTCTCATTGGTGACCCCGGTGGGTCTTTCCATAGCATCATTATTTATGAGCTTAGAGAGGATAGAGGGGTTATCCAAGGTACTAGAACCCGGGAGAGGACCCTTAGTTCTTTTTTATTCGGCCAATGCAACAGGAAGGCAAACGGAAAAGAGAGAAGGAGATTGGGAAAGAGAGAGCGAATAAAACGGCAAGGGTGAAGTGGGGGAGAGGAAAATGAGAGGCAAATGGCAAATAATGTAAATTCGAGGGAGATGAGTTCGTGATGGGTACTTGGTATGTCTTGACTTGAGCGAAGACCTCCCCGGCAACGGCGCCAGAAATCCTTCTTGCTACGTCTTGAGCTTGCGTTGGTTTTTCTTGAAGAAGAAAGGGTGACTCAGCAATAGTAGCGTAAGTATTTCCCTCAGTTTTTGAGAACCAAGGTATCAATCCAGTAGGAGTCTCCTCAAAAGTCCCACGCACCTACACAAACAAACAAAGAACTTGCAACCAATGCAATAAAGGGGTTGTCAATCCCTTCACGGCCACTTGCGAAAGTGAGATCTGATAGAGATAGTATGATAAGATAAATATATTTTTGGTATTTTATAATATAGATGCAAAAAGTAAAGATGCAAATAGAAGTAGATTGAAAGCTTATACGATAAAAGATAGACCCAGGGGCCATAGGTTTCACTAGAGGCTTCTCTCAAGATAGCATAAGTATTACGGTGGGTGAACAAATTACTGTCGAGCAATTGATAGAAAAGCGAATAATTATGAGATTATCTAGGCATGATCATGTATATAGGCATCACGTCCGTGACAAGTAGACCGACTCTTGCCTGCATCTACTACTATTACTCCACACATCGACCGCTATCCAGCATGCATCTAGAGTATTAAGTTCATAAGAACAGAGTAACACATTAAGAAAGATGACATGATGTAGAGGGATAAACTCGTGCAATATGATATAAACACCATCTTTTTATCCTCGATGGCAACAATACAATACGTGCCTTGCAACCCTTTCTGTCACTGGGTAAGGGCATCACAAGATGAAACCCAAAGCTAAGCACTTCTACCATGGCAAGAAAGATCAATATAGTAGGCCAAACCAAACTGATAATTCGAAGAGACTTGCAAAGATAACTCAATCATACATAAAAGAATTCGGAGAAGATTCAAATATTTCTCATAGATAAACTTGATCATAACCCACAATTCATCGGATCTCGACAAACACCCCGCAAAAATAGTTTACATCGAATAGATCTCCACAAGAGAGGGGGAGAACATTGTATTGAGATCCAAAAAGAGAGAAGAAGCCATCTAGCTAATAACCATGGACCCGAAGGTCTGTGGTAAACTACTCATAACTCGTTGGAGGGGCTATGGTGTTGATGCAGAAGCCCTCCGTGGTCGATTCCCCCTCTGGCAGAGCACCGACGAAGGCTCCAAGATGGGATCTTGCGGATACAGAAGGTTACGGCGGTGGAAATTGTGTTTCGGTTGCTCCCTGGATGTTTTCGGGGTACGTAGGTATATATAGGAGGAAGAAGTACGTCGGTGGCCGCTCGAGGGGCCCAGGAGACAGGGGCGCACCCTCCTATCTCCTGGCCGCCTCGATTGCTTCTTGAGTTGCACTCCAAGTCCTCTGCATCACGTTCGTTCCAAAAATCACACTCCCGAAGGTTTCATTCCGTTTGGACCGCGTTTGATATTCCTTTTCTTCGAAATACTGAAATAGAAAAAAAACAGCAATACGGGATGGGCCTCCGGTTAGTAGGTTAGTCCCAAAAATGATATAAATGTGTAAAATAAAGCCCATAAACATCCAAAAGGGGTAATATAATAGCATGGAACAATCAAATATTATAGATACGTTATAGACGTATCAGTGGGCTTGGGACGGACTAGGAACCGTGGCACGGTGTACCAAGCGTAGATCCACCCGTTGAGGTGGGCTTGGGAACCATGCAGACATTGTTTGTGGCTTGAGCGACACCCCGGCCGGATCTCCTTGCGGATGGAACCCGAATAGGCGATAAACCTGGACGAGAGACTTGTGTGGTTAGTCAGGTCGTGGCCGACACCCTCGCTGGGCTTCCGCTTGAAGGTTGCCGAGTACATGTCGTGTAAACGGCGATAAGTGGTGAGAGCTTGTGTGAAGAAGTACACCCCTGCAGGGTTAACATTATCTATTCCAATAGCCGTGTCCACGGTAAAGGACTTCTGGGTTGCCTGTACAGTTCATAGGCAAGTGAAATTGGATACTCTAAAATACGCAAGATAAGCGTGAGTGCTAAGGATGGCATTCTTGTAGGGAGACAGGAGCGGATCCATAGTGGTGTATTGATGTGGTGAATATGTGGACTCATGTGCGCCACCTCAAAAGAGTTACTTGCAGTCGTAGTTCAGAATATCCACCGAGTCAAAGCTGGCTTGTTGCAGTTAAACCCAACCACCTCTTTGCTGATAATGATGCATATGTAGTTAGTTCTGATGTAAGTCTTGCTGGGTACATTTGTACTCACGTTTGCTTAATTTATGTTTTTGCAGAGAGACTTCAGTCTCGCTAGTAGTATCACATGGACTTCGACGTTTAGCTTGTTACCTCAGCTACGATCTTGTGCCCTCGACATGATCTGGTAGATAGTCAGGCTTCTCAGCCTTTTTCATTTGTAGATGTATGTACTCAGACATGTTAAGCTTCCGCTTGTGCTTGACTTGTATGCTCTGAGTATTGGGTAATGAGACCCATGTTTGTAATATCTCGCTCTTCGGAGCCTACCGAGTAAAATACTTGAGTTGTAGAGTCATGTTATGATGCCATGTTGTATTTGCACATATCGAGCATATTGTGTGTATGTTATTGAAATGCTTGGTATGTGTGGGATCTGACTATCTAGTTGTTTATCCTTGGTAGCCTCTCTTACCGGGAAATGTCTCCTAGTGCTTCCACTAAGCCTTGGTAGCTTTCTACTGCTCCGGAACACTTAGGCTGGCCGGCATGTGTCCTTCTACGTTCCTGTGTCTGTCCCTCCGGAGAAATGTCACGTGGTGTCTACCGAAGTCCTGTTAGCCTGCTACAGCCCGGTTTACCGGAGTCCTGCTAGCCCAGTTGCTACAGCCCGGATTCACTCGCTGATGACCGACACGTTCGTTGCTGGGTCATGTATGCATGTCCCTATAAGTTAGCGCCACTTTGGGTTCATGACTAGCCATGTCAGCCCGGGCTCCTTGTCATATGGATGCTAGCGACACTATCATATACGTGTGCCAAAAGGCGCAAACGGTCCCAGGCCTGGTAAGGCGACACCCGTGGGAATACCGTGCATGAGGCCACAAAGTGATATGAGGTGTTACATGCTAGATTGGTGTGCCATTGAGCAGGGGTCCTTACACTACAGCCGCTACAACAGAACTACCAAATTGTTGTACCTCAACTTCAACCTTTTAACCGCAGCTAGCAGCTATAGCCAGTCCTTTTAGCCGGAGTCGTTGCAGCTGCAGCAGTGAAATTTGCAGTCCCAAAACACACTCTTACCATATTTACATTTTTCTAGAAGTTATAACCAGAGCGTTGAACCAATTGCATCACATTTCTGCGCGCATAGGATATGATGGATTATGGATGGGCTTAGGCCCATATAAGACACTAATCCCTGGTTAATCTTGAGGCCCATGTATGACATGGCAGGTGGTGGGAAGTTTAGTCCCACTTTGCTAGTTGAGGAGAGTTGAGCCCCTTTATAAGGGCTGCTCTACCGCTTGCCATTGGGAGCTTGGGAAGAGGAGTGGTACACGCGCGCTCCTCCTCCTCCGCTGCCCGCCACGCCTTGCCTCGCCTCGCCTTGTCATGACGCGCGTGCGCCGCGGGTTGCGGGAATGAGCAGAGCCGGAGCGGCAAAAATAAGCTCAGGCCCATGTCTTCCTACCCGACAGCCTATATAAGAAGGGACTGCCCAGTGGAGTCACCTAGTTCGGTTCATTCACTCCCTCTCGTGTAACCTAGCCGTCATCTACTGTTCCCTCCTTTGTGCTGTCTCCGGCGAGCCCATCCCGATGACCGCCAACTCCATTTTCCTCTGCTTCCACTACTTCCCTTGCATCAACACCATGGCCGACAACACCGCCGCCAAGAAGAAGGCCACAGACGAAGTCGAGGCTCCCGCTGCCGCCGCCGTGTTGGCCTGGCCAACCAAAGGGTATGATCTGTTCATCCCTCATTTACTCGTACTTGTGCGAGCCGTATATATGTTGCTCATAGATGGGTTGCTTCTATGTTCTGTGCGTGCTGGTATGCCTAGGAATCGGTATGAGATGCATACCGTATTTTCCATGCTTATTGTTTACTCGGGGATTAGTCTAATTGAAAAAGTACTAATATTTCCAACATTCCAAAAACCTTATTTTAGGAACTTTTCGATTCAAGGCTATGCTGCGACACTCAAACCAGAAAGGTTTACTGGGACGCATTTTAAACGTTGGCAGACAAGGACCACGTTGTGGCTCACAGCAATGAACATGTTCTGGGCTGGTGCTGTGTCTCCACAAAAACGATTGTTCCTGGACAGGAAAAGGCGTTTAGGGAGGCAACAACCATCTTTATGGGAGTCATTCTTACTATAATCGGAGACAAGTTGGTTGCCGCATATCTGCATATGCATGTTGCCAAGAACTTGTGGGATGCGCTTGAAGCTAAGTTCGGCGCAACCGATGCTGGGAGCGAACTATATGCCATGGAGCAGTTCCATGATTACTGGATGGTTGATAACCGTTCTGTATTGGACCAGGCTCACGAGATACAGTGCATCGCTAAGGAGTGGGAGCTCCTAAAGTGTGAGTTACCGGACAAATTTGTCGCGGGTTGCATTATTGCAAAAGTCCCTCCTGCATGGAGGAACTTTGCTACTTCTTTCAAACACTTGAGACATGAATTCTCTGTTGAGGATGTCATCAGTCATCTCAGCGTTGAGCAGAACTCGAGAGCAAAGGACTCACACCTGAAAGGGGCAGAGGGTTCTTCTAATGCCAATGTGGTGCAGAAGAACTTCCACAAGTTCAAGGGAAAGAACTCTGTCTAGCTGAATACTACCTTTAAGAAGAAGGGTAAGAAGAAAGACAAAAAGAGAGATGGTTGCTTTACTTGTGGTTCAGAGGAACATTGGGCAAACAAGTGCCCAAACAAGTACAAGAAGTCAGGACAGGACTCCAAGTCTGTCAATGTCACTCTGAGCAACAATGATGCGGCATCTGGGTATGGTAATCTGTTTACCATACTTTCAGTTCGTCAGTCCACCGATTGGTGGGTTGACACTGGGGCCAATATTCATGTGTGTGCTGATGTGTCTTTGTTTTCTTCTTACCAGGTCGCACAAGATTGTTCCGTCCTGATGGGGAATGGCTCGCATGCTTCTGTTCATGGTGTTGGCACGGTCAATCTGAAGTTTACTTCGGGAAAGATCATGCAACTGAAGAACGTGCAGCATGTCCCCGCCGTCAAGAAGAATCTCGTTAGTGGCTCACTTCTATGTAAAAAGGGTTTAAGTTAGTATTTGAGTCTAACAAAGTAGTCGTATCTCGGTATGGACTATTTGTTGGAAAAGGGTATGATTGTGGTGGTTCGTTCCTCCTTTCCCTGGAGGATTTCTGTAATAAAGTCGTGAACCAAATTCATTCTAATGTGAACGAATCTGAGGTTTGGCATTCACGCCTTTGTCACATAAATTTCGGTAGTATGACGCGGCTAGCCAAGATGGATTTAATCCCGAGTTTCACTTTAGCCAAAGGCTCTAGGTGCCATGCGTGTGTGCAAGCTAAGCAACCTCGTAAGCTTCACGAGCTTGCGTAGGAGAGACACCTGGCACCGTTAGAGCTCATTCATTCAGATCTCTGTGAGATGAATGATGTGTTGACTAAAGGTGGAAAGAAATACTTCATGACTCTGAATGATGATTCCACTAGATTCTGCTATCACTACTAGGAAAAGGGCTATAGATGGGATGGACACTAATGGCGCACTGTACATGTGGTGCGCCATTACTAAATACTAATGGCGCACCATGTGTTGGTGCGCCATTAGTATGCAAATACTAATGGCGCACCACACCCCACGGTGCGCCATTAGTAATTTTTTTTAATTTTTTCAAAACTACTAATGGCGCACCGTGGGAGTGGTGCGCCATTCCTAGTTGAAACTAGTAATGGCGCACCACTCCCACGATGCGCCATTAGTATTTTGGCCCAAACATTCCCCCGAATGCACCCCCCTATCGCCTTTTCAGTTTAAAAAAAATAAAAGAAAATGATGAAAATGTCAAAAAATAAAAGAAAATAATATTCCCATGTGATATGTGGTCTAGTTGTTAGCAAAATTTACAAACATGAATTTTCGAATTTTTTGCAAAATCTCTCGAGAATTTGTAACAATGGGCATAACTTTTGCACACTAACTCGGATGAAAAAGTTTTTTATATGAAAAATCATCTACTCGAAAAGTTACATCCAAATTTAACGGGGGGAACCCCGTTAAACATTTTCAAAATCCTCAAAAACCTAACAGAAAAAAAGTTACGGGCCTTTTAAGATTTGGAGAGGCAAAAAAATTAAAAAAAAAATTCAAACTTACTAATGGCACACCTCCCGTGGTGCGCCATTACTATCTTCCCGCCTTCAAAATTCAAAATAAATCAGAAAAATAAAAAAAAGTTACTAATGGCGCACCTGCCCGCGGTGCGCCATTAGTATTTTCCCGCCTTCAAAATTCAAAATAAATCAAAAAAATAAAAAAAAGTTACTAATGGCGCACCTGCCCGCGGTGCGCCATTAGTATGCCGTATATATGGCTGGGCTTGTCCTCTCCTCCTTACCTCTTCATTCTTCTTCTCCACTCCACCTCTCCTTCACTCCACCTCTCCTCCACTCCTCCACCATACTTCCCTCCTCCTCTCCGGCGACCTCCTCCTCCTCCTCTCCGGCGACCTCCTCCTCCTCCTCTCCGGTGACCTCCTCCTCCTCCTCTCC
>NC_041393.1:3652345-3710099 GCF_002162155.2 Triticum dicoccoides | reverse complement strand
AGTGAGCTCCTCCTCCCTCCTCTCCTCCCATCCCCTCATGGTTTCTCCTTCCTCCTCTCCGATGCTCCGGTGAACTCCTCTCCGGCGACCTCGTCCTCCTCTCCGGCGATGCTGCGGTCACCTCCTCCTCCTCCTCTCCGGCGAACTCCTCTCCGGAAAAAGAACACGACCAAAGAACGTACAAGATCCAAAAACGGGAACAAAATTTGAAATAATATCGTGCAAAAAATGAGAAAAAAAACGAGCAAAAAATGGGCAAAAAAATCGCGATCCAGATCCAAATTCAAAAATCAAAAATAGCAATGGCGCACAGTGGGGGTTAGACGATGCGCCACTACTATTTTCCCGCCTTCAAAATTCAAAAATACTAATGGCGCACTGTGGCCTATACTAATGGCGCACTACATGGTGCGCCATTAGAACACGAGATACTAATGGCGCACCAGTGGTGCGCCATTAGAATTTAATTCTAATGGCGTGATGCTAGTGGCGCAGTAGTAGTGCGCCATTAGAAGGCAAAACTGATGCGCCACTAGCATGCCTTTTCCTACTAGTGTATGTGTATTTGTTAAATACCAAGGATGAGGCTCTACACTACTTTAAAGTCTATAAGGCTCAAGTTGAGAACCAACTTGAGAAGAAAATAAAACGAGTCCGGTCTGATCGTGGTGGAGAGTACTTTTCTAATGAGTTTGATTTATTCTGTGCGGAACATGGTATTATTCATGAGAGGACGCCTCCCTACTCATCCCAGTCAAGCAGGGTTGCCGAACGGAAAAACCGTACTCTAACTGATTTTGTTAACGCCTTGTTAGATACATCGAGTTTATCCAAGGCATGGTGGGGGGAGGCTGTATTGACATCATGTCATGTCCTAAATAAAGTTCCCATAAAGGATAATGAAACTACTCCCTATGAGCAATGGGAAAAGAAAAGAACTACACTCTCTTACGTTTGGAGAAAGTCAACGCGCCGATAACCAAAAAGCGCAAGTTGGGACCAAAGACTGTGGATTGCATTTTTCTTGGCTATGCCAAGCATAGCGTTGGCTACAGATTTCTAGTGGTGAAATCTGATGTACACGACGTGAAGGTCGGTACGATCATGGAGTCTAGGGATGCTACATTCTTTGGGGATATTTTCCCCATGAGAGATATGCAAAGCACTTCTAGACTGGAATCTGATGAGACTCCTGAACCTGCCATTCCGATGGAATATTATGAACATAAAAGTGATGAGAGTTCCACGGAGGATGACGAGGAAGCTCCTATTAGGAGCAAGAGACAAAGGATTGCAAAGTCTTTTGGTGATGATTTCCTTGTGTACCTCGTGGATGATGACACTCCCAGTTCCATTTCAGAAGCTTATGCATCTCCGGATGCTGACTACTGGAAGGATGCGGTCCGTAGCGAGATGGATTCCATCTAGGCTAACGGGACATGGGAGATCACTAATCGTCCTTATGGTTGTAAACCATTGGGATGTAAGTGGGTGTTCAAGAAGAAGTTTAGGCCTGATGGTACTGTTGAGAAGTACAGGGCTAGAAAGAAGAAGAGGATTTCTTTGACACTTACTCACCTATGGCTATACTGACAACCATTCGAGTATTACTCGCTTTGGCTGCCTCGCATGGTCTCCTCGTTCATCAGATGGACGTTAAGATGAATTTCCTTAACGGAGAGCTAGACGAGGAAATTTACATGCAACAGCGATGACTTTGTAGTAAATGGTCAGGAAAGAAAGCTGTGCAAGCTAGTGAAATCCTTGTATGGCCTGAAACAAGCGCCTAAGCAATGGCATGAGAAGTTCAACACTACTCTGACATCTGCTGGCTTTGTTGTTAACGAAGCTGACAAATGTGTATACTATCGCTATGGTGGGGGCGAAGGAGCTATACTCTGTCTGTATGTCGCTGACATACTGATATTTGGGACCCACCTCAAAGTCATTGACGAGGTGAAGGCTTTTCTATCTCATAACTTTGAGATGAAATACCTGGGCGTGGCTGATGTTATCCTGAACATCAAGCTAGTAAGAAATTCTGAGGGTGGAATTACATGTTTGCAATCCCACTACGTTGAGAAGATTTTGAGCCGTTATGGATATTTGGATTGCAAACCTTCTGCAACACCATATGATCCTAGCGTGCGGATTCAAAAGTTCGAAGGCACGACTATAGACCAATGGAGATATTCTCAAGTGGTTGGTTCACTAATGTACCTAGCATGTGCTACTCATCCTGACATCTCATTTGTTTTGTGCAAACTGAGTCGGTTTGTTTCCAATCGGGGAGATGTGCATTGGCATGCTGTTGAGCGAGTGATGCGTTACTTGCAAGGTACTGCTAACTATGGGATTCACTATTCTGGGTACCCGATGGTACTTGAGGGGTATAGTGATTTGAATTGGATATCTGATGCTGATGAGATGAAAGCCACAAGTGGACATGTCTTCACACTTGGTGGTGGTGCTGTTTCCTGGAAGTCTTGCAAGCAAACGATCTTAACCAGATCGACTATGGAAGCAGAACTCACAGCATTAGACACATCATGTGTCGAAGCAAAATGGCTTCGAGACCTTTTGATGGATTTTCTGGTGGTCGATAAACCAGTGTCGGCTGTCCTTATGAACTGCGACAATCAAATGGTGATTGCCAAGGCTAAGAGTTCAAAGGACAACATGAAATCCACAAAGCACATAAGACGAAGATTGAAATCTGTCAGAAAATCAAGAAACTCCGGAGTGATAGCGTTGGATTATATCCAGATGGCTAAGAATCTGGTAGACCCTTTTACGAAAGGGCTATCATGGGTTGTGATAGAAAATGCATCGAGGGAGATGGGGATGAGACCCACGTAAGTTGCCATGGGGGTAACCCAACCTATGTGATCGGAGATCCCGTGAATTAGGACCTGGGAAAACAATCCAGCGGTCAACTGAGGAGAGTATCCTTAATAAACCCTCTCCGTGGAGATGCAGTCCTACTCTCAATTCTGTAAGGCAGGCTGACTTTTGTCTTAATGTGTTCGAAAGCTTGCGTAAGCAAGATGCTAACCTACAGAGCATTCTTTCGAGGAACACACCTATGTGAGCCCGACTGCTGGTCACAGTCTATGAGATTGGGTGATCTCTAGGAAGCT
The DNA here is from genome assembly GCF_002162155.2 of Triticum dicoccoides. NCBI lineage: Eukaryota > Viridiplantae > Streptophyta > Magnoliopsida > Poales > Poaceae > Triticum > Triticum dicoccoides. Next base: position 3,706,959 of record NC_041393.1, on the reverse strand, counting down.
CATGAGAAGGTACGGAGTATGACTAATAAGCTCCACCCGCGGGGTTTAGCCTTCGGCAGCCACGTATCAGCTGACAATAGGCGAAACTTCTACATGCCAAACTGACAATTCAAGGCATAGTCCATTGTTCAGTTGTGAAGAAGTCTAATCCTGTTGCTCTAGGTGGAAGTTCAACTTAACAGTCTCCACTGGAATTTCTGATATATCAAACATTGTTTGGAACAGTTGACAGACTTATGTGCCTCGAGATCTGGTGGCGGGTTGATGGATTATGGATGGGCTTAGGCCCATATAAGACACTAATCCCTAGTTAATCTTGAGGCCCATGTATGAGATGGCAGGTGGTGGGAAGTTTAGTCCCACCTTACTAGTTGAGGAGAGTTGAGACCCCTTTATAAGGGCCGTTCTACCACTTTCCATTTCAGAGCTTCGGAAGAGGAGTGGTACACGCGCGCTCCTCCTCCTCCGCCGCCCGCCTCGCCACGCCTCGCCTCGACGCGCGCGCGCGCCGCAGGTTGCGGGAATGAGCCAAGCCGGAGCTTATTTTTGCCACCACTATCTGAGACGTTGGACTGTGGGCTGACTTGCGTTGCCGGGATTCTTCGACTCCCTTGCCGGGAGTGCGACCCTTCTCCGACTCCCTTGCCGGGGGTGCATCGACTCGGTCGTGGGCTTCCGCCCAGGCCCACGACTTCCTACCCGACGACCTATATAAGAAGGCTCTGCCCAGTGGAGTGACCTCTAGTTCGGTTCACTCACTCCCTCTCGCATAACCTAGCCGTCATCTACTGTTCCCTCTGTGCTGTCTCCGGCATCCCCATCCCGATGACCGCGTGCACGGTTGGTCGGGAGAGCAGGTGCCTCCGGAACCCTGCCGTTTGAGACCCTGCCCGGGAGATCGGCAATAAGGCTCCCGCTCCGTCCGCCTCTGCTTCCACTACTTCCCCTGCATCAACACCATGGCCGACGACGCCGCCGGCAAGAAGAAGGTCACAGACGAAGCCGAGGCTCCTGCTGCCGCCGCCGTGTTGGCCTGACCAACCGGAGGGTATGATCTGTTCATCCCTCATTTACTCGTACTTGTGCTAGCCGTATATGTGCTGCTCATAGATGGTTTGCTTCTATGTTCTGTACGTGCTAGTATGCCTAGGAATCGGTATGAGATGCATACCGTATTTGCCATACTTACTGTTTACTAGTGGATTAGTCTAATTGGAAAAGTGCTAATATTTCCAACAGGATAGACGCACATAGCGGCAAAGTGGCCAAGGCTATGGAGGTAGATGGTAGCTAGAGTGAAGGTGAAGCGCAAGGTTAGTGACACTTTTAGCAAACATCTATCCAAAGTTTCAAACAAGCCATAAAAATTCGTTCAAAAGTATTATTTCACATTTGTTGATAGAAGTTGTGGAGCAACCAACGGGTGGGAGGAGACCTCTCAATTGAGTTAGAGGTCGTTAGGATCACTGAGATAGGCGAGCAAAGGCTGGATCTTGCCATGTCCAGCATTGGATATCACTAGCCGGAGGCATTGGCACGGATAGAGGCGTTTTATTGGGGCAGTGGTGCTGGCAAGGGGAGGAGGAAAAAGATGACCAAGGAAGAACATATAATCTGGGATCCCGTGATTCAAAGGTTTTGTTATAATGTTTAGAAAGAAAAGGAAAATATAACAACTTCCGAGTTATATATAGTCCCTTGTTTTTTTTTTTTGAGAGAGACTGAAAATGTGCAGTCCGTTGTTTTTTGAGCTAATAGCAAACTGGTTCAGTAGTTAAGTGGTTTGATCTTGGTCGTATCATCTCACATCCAAATTATACTATATATGCTTATCTTTATATATAGGTGCACCTTATCATATTTATCAAACAATAACCACCGGGAACTGGTGAGCACTAACCCGAAAAGTCTTCTGAACTGCCAAAAGTGAAGAGGTGCGGACAATCAATTCTGGCACTACAACTTCACAAGGGAGAGAACCCCGCTCCCATATAAAATTGACAGGGAGTCTCCTTGGCCTCCTCCTATTACAAACCGACGATCCATCCCTTTGCTTGCTCCCCGAACGGGGCAAGAACACTCGTTTACCCGCCTCCTGTCTCCATCGTCAAGGTACACTTCGAATCTTTGATCTGTTACCCTTGTTATTATGCACTGGTGATCTGAACAAGATGCCTCACCAGTCTTAACTAGTCCTTGTCTGACGTTGTATCATCTGTTGGCAAGGATTGCTAATGTTTTGTGCTCTGAGACTGATTCAACAGATGGAGATCTCCGTGAAGACCCTCACCGGCCAGACCATCACCATCAAGGCCGATCCTTCGGACACCATCTACGTCGTCAAGGCGAAGATCCAGGACCAGCAGCGCCTCGTCTTTGGCGGGGAGGAGTTGGAGGACGGGCGTACTCTGGCTCACTACGACGTCCGAGATAACTCAACTCTCCACTTGGACCTGCGCCAGGCCGAGGAGGGCGTCCCCGCCGTGGCCGGCCAGAGCTCTGGCTTCGCCGTGGGGAAGCCCGAGCCCCGAGGGCGGTCGCACCCTGGCGGACTATGGCATCAAGAATCAGGACACCATTCACCTCCTACTGCCACGACGCTTCCGAGGTGAGACTTGATGCATGGGTGCTTGCCGGCTCAGTTTTCTACACGGTGTGGTCGAAATATGTTCTGTTGGCTATTTGTCCCGTCGTATGTACGGTGCATGCATGGCCTGCAATAACCTAGCGCAAGAGTGCGTGTGAACATGCCCGAGTTAAGTACAGTTTGCTACAAGCACTATGCTGTCTATACATGCTTTCTCAGTCTCTGCTTGCTTGCCATTATTAATACGAAACAAGTGCTAAAAAGAGCTTATTGCAGGGTCTGGGCCATTGGATCTTGACTTTTGTGGGCATCTCTTTGTATTTGGATCTAAAATTAAGCATGCCGTTTAAGCAAAAATCTGACATCACATTTACTCCATCCGTTCACTATTGTAAGACATTTCGGATATTTCAAATGTATACTACATATGGATTGAAATAAATGAACAAACACATGAAAACACGTATGTTTACATCCAATTCAGAAAAAGTTGGAACATCTTATCATAGCGAACGGATCTACTAATAAAAGTGAGTTTTGCCGTATCTTAATATGGATGTACTCTCTCCGCTCCATAATTTGAACTAAAACCACGACAAGTATTATGAAAGGGAGGGAGTAGCTCTTAGCACCAAAAGCCCAAAACCAAGACAAAACTAATGTGTTCTCTCACAAAATATACTACATTGAATGAGAGCACTTTTAGTTACAACTCTAAGTAGGAAATTAGAGCAACTCCAACGGGGCGACCCATTTTGTCCATCGCTGTCCGTTTGGGTCGGCGCAAACACAAAAGGCGGCCCAACGCGCCGACCCAAACGGATGCGCGTCCACATCTCATCCGCGGGCTACCCATTCCTGCCCTTTTTTGAGCTGGATTTGTGTCGGCGCGGACACGAGACGGACGCGCGTGCGCGCCTACTCCTCTCCCCGGGCCCGCAGGTCGGTGGCTGCAAGCAACATTTCCCCCCATTTCCCCCAAAACCCTCCCGCCCGCACGCGCTCCTGCCCCACACCTGCCATGGACGATGACCTCGACCTCGACGCCGCCGCTGGCCTCGCCTCCCTCGCCTCATCCGGCATGAAGACTGCCCCCTCTGGCAAAGGCAAGCCTCGTGCCCCGTGCAAGATCGCCGTCGCGACCAAGCCAAAGAAGGCGCTGACGACCGAACAGCGGGCGGCGGAGTCAGCCAAGAGGAAGAGACGGAGGCACGCCGCAGACGCGAGGGGTGAAGCCATCGCGGTAGCCGCCGTCGCCGCACACCAGGAGGTCACCAACGCCCGCGTCGCGGCGGCAACGAGGGAGGCGCTCTATATGCTAGGGTTAAACCCTAGCCAGCACGGCCTTGTCAACGCCGCCGTGGCCGCCGCGGCCAGGACCGGCTCGTCCGAGTTCCCTCCGATGGTGCTGCTCGACTCGCCCCCCGCGTCGGCTTGCACCCTGATACCCGGCTTCCACGTGTACTCGCAGGCCTCCCGCCTCTCCGGAGAGTGCTCGCCTGACGTGAGCGTGGTGGTGCCTTCCACACCAGCGCCCGCGCCGATCGTCCTCAACGCCACATCGGTAGCCGGTGGCTCGTCATCCGGAGGCGCGCGGCAGATGCTGGTCGACGTGCTACCGGACGCCCGCAATCTGTTTGATGAAATGCCGGCCGCCGGCAACAAGGACTACATGCAGAACCTCATCTTCAAGGGCGGTGCGCCGGCCGCTGGCTACGAACCCGACAAGACACAAAGCCAGGACGGCCGCGGGGCGTTCACACTGGGCGCTGGCTATGATCAGTCGGCCTTCATGCGTGATCAGGTCGGCATGGACCTGGACGGTTTCCAACTTGACCACGAGTTTCCGGACGACTACGGGCAAGAGGAAGAAGACGAGTGTGACATCAAAGTGGAGCCTTTGTTTGAGGACGAGCTCACCAACCAAGCCGCCAGGCTGAAGCCAAAGCATAAGAGCAAGCACACGAAGGCATACACGGCAGCCGAGGACAAACTTCTTTGCGATTGTTGGAGAGACATTGGACAAGACCCCAAGACCGGCACCTAACAAAAGCATTCAACTTTTTGGATTCGTGTCCACCAGGTGTCTCATGAGCGCAAGAAGTTTCCTCCTTACCAAATTGCGAGCACGCGTGGGTGGGTGTCCATTTCGAAGCGATGGAGAGTGATCCAACAAGAGTGCAACAAGTTTTGTGCCACTCTTGAGAGCGTCAAGGCCCGCTCCGTGAGCGGCATCGGCATGTCATTGTATGGTAGCAAGCTGATAACCCGCAAGTATAGGGGATCGCAATAGTTTTCGAGGGTAGAGTATTCAACCCAAATTTATTGATTCGACACAACGGGAGACAAAGAATATTCTTAAGTATTAGCAGTTGAGTTGTCAGTTCAACCACACCTAGATAACTTAGTATCTGCAGCAAAGTATTTAGTAGCAAAGTAGTATGGAAGTAACGGTAAAAGTAGCAAAAGTAACAGTAGAAGTAGCAAAAGTAACAGTAGCAGTTTTGTAGTAATTGTAACAGTGGCCACGGCAAAGTAAATAAGCAAAGCACAATATGTGAAAAGCTCGTAGGCATTGGATCAATGATGGATAATTAGGTCGGATGTGATTCCTCATGTAATAGTTATAACATAGGATGACACAGAACTAGCTCCAGTTCATCAATGTAATGTAGACATGTATTTCGAATATAGTCATACATGCTTATGGAAAAGAACTTGCATGACATCTTTAGTCCTACCCTCCCGTGGCAGCAGGGTCCTAATGGAAACTAAGGAATATTAAGGCCTCCTTTTAATAGAGAACCGGACCAAAGCATTAACACTTAGTGAATACATGAACTCCTCAAACTACGGTCACCACTGATAAGTATCCTGATTATTGTCACTTCGGGGTTAACGGATCATAACACATAATAGGCGACTATAGACTTGCAAGATAGGATCAAGAACTCACATATATTCATGAAAACATAATAGGTTCAGATCTGAAATCATGGCACTCGGGCCCTAGTGACAAGCATTAAGCATAGCAAAGTCATATGAACATCAATCTCGGAACATAGTGGATACTAGGGATCAAACCCTAACAAAACTAACTTGATTACATGGTAAATCTCATCCAACCCATCACCGTCCAGCAAGCCTACGATGGAATTACTCACGCCACTACTACAAAAAGGGCTATAGATGGAATGACCACTAATGACGCACCTGTGATGTGGTGCGCCATTACTATATTCTAATGGTGCACCATGTCTCGGTGCGCCATTAGAAATATATTACTAATGGCGCACCTGGTGTGTGGTGCGCCATTAGTAGTTTTGAAAAAAAACATAATTTTTTTTGTTACTAATGGCGCACCGTTGCATAGTGCGCCATTACTAATTGACATAGTAATGGCGCACCACATCCGTCGTGCGCCATTAGTAGTTTTGAAAAAAAAAGTAAAAATAAAAATAAAAAATAATTTGTTACTAATGGCGCACCATGTCTCGGTGCGCCATTACTAGTTTTAACTAGTAATGGCGCACTTTCCACTGATGCGCCATTACTAAGTTTTTTTCAAAAAAAAAATCAATTTTTTTTCAAAACTAGTAATGGCGCACCGTGGGTGTGGTGCGCCACCATTACTAACTTGCCCCAACACCGAATGCACCCCCCCTATGGATCGCCTTTTCAGTTTAAAAAAATAAAAGAAAATGATGGAAATGTCAAAAAAATAAAAGAAAATATGTTTCCCATGTGATATGTGCTCTAGTTTTTAGGAAAATTTACAAATATGAATTTCGACTTTATTTGCAAAATCTCTCTAGAAATTTGTAAAATGGGCATAACTTTTGCATACGAACTCGGATGAAAAAGTTTTTTATATGAAAAATCATCTACTCGAAAAGTTACATGCAAATTTAACGGGGGAAACCCCCTTAAACATTTTCAAAATACCCAAAAACCTAACAGAAAAAAAGTTACGGGGCTTTTAAGATCTAGCGGCAAAAAAATCAAAAAATTTCAAAGGTGTGCCACTAGTAACAGAAAAAAAATTGGTTTTGAATTTTTTTTTCAAAAAATGATACGTAATATGACCGGGAAGTTTGAAATATTTTTCAAAATTTCATCGTAGTCATGAACATGAACAAAGTCCTAGACATCAACAAGGTATAACAGGATTGATATGCTAGATATATCAACAAGTGCATGTGAAGTGAGCTGTTGCTGGGGTTGGATAGAACTCTGAAGTTAAGCGTGCTTGGGCTGGAGTAGTGTGAGGATCGGTGACCTTATGGGAAGTTTGACCACGGAGTGCGATTTGACCTGAGATTAAGCATATTGACCCGAGATTAAGCCATAGTGATACTAATGGCGCACCGTAGGCTATACTAATGGCGCACTACATGGTGCGCCATTAGTAAAAAAATACTAGTGGCGTGCTAGTAATGGCGCACCGGTAGTGCGCCATTAGTAGGCAAAACCGGTGCACCATTAGTAGGCCTTTTTCTAGTAGTGCGCACGATAGTGAGCATCATGAAATTGGTGATGGAGGATGGTTGATGATGACGACGGCGATGGGTTCCCCTCTCTGGAGCCCCGAACGGACTCTAGATCAGCCCTCCCGAGAGTGTTTAGGGCTTGGCGGCGGCTCCGTATCGTAAAACACGATGAATCCTTCTTCACTTATTTTTTCTCCGTGAAAGCAAATATATGGAGTTGGAGTTGAGGTCGGTGGATGTCCACGGGGCCCATGAGGCAGGGGGCGCGCCCTAGGGGAGGGGGTGCGCCCCCCTGAGGGAGTGCTGGATAAGGGGGTATCCGGACAGCCGGACTGTTGGACTATGAAGATACAAGATTGAAGACTTCGTCCCGTGTCCGGATGGGACTCTCCTTGGCGTGGAATGCAAGCTTGGCGATTCGGATGTAGATCTCCTTCTCTGTAACCGACTTTGTGTAACCCTAGCCCCCTCTAGTGTCTATATAAACCGGAGGGTTTAGTCTGTAGGACACAACAACAATCAAACCATAGGCTAGCTTCTAGGGTTTAGCCTCTCTGATCTCGTGGTAGATCAACTCTTGTAATGCTCATATCATCAAGATCAATCAAGCAGGAAGTAGGGCATTACCTCCATCGAGAGGGCCTGAACCTGGGTAAACATCGTGTCCCCAGTATCCTGTTACCATTAGCCTTAGACGCACAGTTTGGGACCCCCTACCCGAGATCCGTCGGTTTTGACACCGACATTGGTGCTTTCATTGAGAGTTCCTCTATGTCGTCGCAGTAAGGCTTGATGGCCCGCCTCGTTGTCAGGGACAACATCACCTCTGAAGGAGCACTGGCCCAAGGCCAGACTCTCCATCTGGCAGCTTCGTCATGACCGCTCGATTGGCTTTCGCACCGACAATGACTTCTCGGGTAATGAAAAACAGCCTCCACGTCAGTTCGGAACTCGCCGAACAGATGGATCCAATGGAGCTCTCTTCCCTTAATGAGCTCTTGGATCGCATCGCCACCCTGGGCGTCGCTACGGACTATGATCGGATCGGGCTAAAACCCGACCAAAGGGAGATTTATTCTCCGCCGGTCACCCACAAGATCGCGGTAGTGGAGGATCATCATATGAATTCTCCCTCTATTTTGAGGACGAACTGTGTCCGGATTTCCGAGCTGTCTGAGCCGGATACCTGCTCGCGGGAGGACACGACCCAATCCCCGAACTTAGGATCGGGCGACGGGTCCAACAAATTGGGCAGCATCCCAGACCCCGAGCCGTTAAGCTCGGGAACTTCCTTGCCCCTGGGTCTCAGATTGGGTCAGGATTCGGATTCAAAGCCACCCACCCACCCAGATTTATTCAATATTCAACAAATCAGACAAGAGCCACAAGAGATAGTACATCATTACTGGGCCAGATTCCTCCTTGTGTTAAACAGGGTTAAGGACTGTCGCGAGGAAGACACAATCTCACTCTTCTGCAAAAATTGCACGGACAAAGGGATCCTCAACGCTATAAGTCGGCGTGACATAGTACACTTCGCTGACTTAGCGGCCATAGTGTAGAAGTACTGCACGATGGAAAGCGCCTGGAAAACCCAAACGAACTTCTGGGACAATCCGGCTCTCACGAAACCCTTTGTCCGATCTAAAAGGGCAAGCTCTCGTAAGTTACCCGATTCAATTACTAAAAAACCAAAGCCTGATACAAGGCGTGGAACCATATTGGAAGGATGGCTCAGTGGACCGTGCAAAATTCACAGCACACTGGATACTACGCCAACTCATAGCCTTAGAGTATGTTGGATACTCCGGCAGGTAGCAAAGAGCGGCGAGGATCTCCTCTTAAACCATACAGCAGAACAACAACCCGCCGGAAACAACAATACGATATTTACAGTCTTCGAGACTTTTGCCTCAAATAATAGACGCAAGCGAGCTCAGCACAGCCTCGCCGAAGTTTGCCATGTGGCAACAATAAACCCATGGAACGACACGGCTATAACCTACAATGCCAGTGACGAACCTCAGTTCCGAACAGTCCGAGCACCAGCCGCTTTGGTCCTCAGTCCAATCGTGGACGGCTTCAGGCTCACTAAAGTCCTCATGGACGGCGGAAGCGGGTTAAACCTCATCTACGAGGAAACCCTTAACAAGATGGACATTGACAGGAGCCACATTGAGCAAAGCAGCACAACCTTCAGGGGAATCATCCCTAGTCGGGAGGCGCGATGCGCGGGAAAAATCACACTGGATGTGGTATTCGGCACGCCGGAGAATTACATGTCCAAAGATATTACATTCCAAGTGGCCCCGTTCAGCCGCGGATACCACGCCCTCTTGGGGCGGGACGCATTCACGAGTTTCCAGGCTATACCCCATTACTGGCACATGAAACTCAAAATGCCCGGGCCCAACAGAATCATCACTCTAGCTAGTGATCCGGACGTCGCACTCCATGCCGAAAATAAAACCACCGCCCTTGCCCTGGAAGCATTATCAGAAGCCCTCGCGACCGAAGAACTAACAACGCTGCAAGCAACAGTGGACAGAGACGACGTGATACTCGACAAGCGACCTAAATCCACCTCCTTCAAACCCGCGGACGAGATAGTCAAATTCCAGGTCCACCCAACGGACCCTACAAAGACAGCTTCCATTGGGACACAATTGAACCCCACAATAGATGCCGCACTGCGAGATTTCCTGTGTGAGAATTGAGATATCTTTGCCTGGCACCCTTCATACATGACGGACATCCCACGCAGGCTGGCCGAACACAGCCTCAATATACTGAAAGGATACAAGCCAGCCAAGCAGACCCTTAGGCGCTTCTCAGAGCCTAAGCGGCAAGCCATGGGAGAGGAGCTAGCCAAGCTACTCGAGGCCGGATTCATCAGAGACATCAAACATCTGGATTGGCTAGCAAACTTGGTAATGGTACCAAAGAAGGACAAATCCTGGCGCTTATGTGTCGATTTCAAGGACCTCAATAAAGCCTGCCATAAGGATCCCTTCCCCCTCCCCCGCATTGACCAAATCATCGATGCCACAGCAGGACACGACTCATTGTTCTTCCTCGACGCATACTCCGGATACCATCAGATCAAGATGGCGGAGTCCGACCAGGCCAAAACGGCCTTCATTACACCATACGACCCCTTCTATTTTAAAACCATGCCTTTCGGGCTCAAAAACGCCGGCGCAACCTATCAACGCATGATTCAGACATGCCTGGAAAAACAAATCAGCAAGACAGTAGAGGCCTATGTAGATGACGTGGTCATCAAAACAAGACATGTTGAAACTTTAATAGACGACTTGAGGCTTACGTACGACAACCTCCGAACATACGACATCAAGCTCAACCCGGAGAAATGTGTCTTCGGGGTACCCTCCGGGAAATTGCTCGGATTCATCGTTTCCAATAGAGGAATTGAAGCAAATCCGGCAAAAATCCGAGCTTTGTCACAGTTGGCTATCCCAACAGACCTCAAGCAGTTCCAGAAACTAACTAGATGTGTGGCTGCCTTAAGCCGCTTTATCTCCCGCTTAGGAGAAAAAGGCACTACCTCTGTATCGCCTTCTTCGACGCACCGAACACTTCGAGTGGACGGATGCGGCCACGGCTGGACTGGAAGAAATAAAGGCACTCTTGGTTACAAACCCAGTCCTGACCGCGCCAAACATTGGCAAACCCATACTATTATACATAGCCGCAACAAACCAAGTTGTGAGTGCAGTGCTCGTCGTCGAACGAGAGGTAGACGGACACAAGTTCCCACTCCAAAAGCCGGTATATTACGTGTCCACTGTCCTCACTCCATGCAAATCTCGGTACCCACACTATCAAAAGATAGCATACACGGTCTTCATGGCATCCCGGAAACTACGACACTACTTTCAAGAGTGTTCGATCACGGTGGCCTTCGAAGTACCACTCAATGACATAATAAATAACCGCGACGCAACAGGCTGAATTGCTAAATGGTCTATTGAGCTCCTCCCGTTCGACATAACATACAAACCACGACGGGCCATTAAGTCGCAAGTACTGGGGGCTCGAATGTCAGCTCAGTTCGAGGGGCTCAAATTACACCATGTGGTCAGAGAAAATAATCAAGCGGCTGATATCCTCACCCACATCGGCGCTAAACGCGACCCCTGTTGGGGAACGTAGCAGAAATTCAAAAAATTTCTATGCATCACAAAGTTCAATCTATGGAGAGACTAGCAACGAGAGAGAGGAGTGCATCTACATACCCTTGTAGATCGCTAAGCGTAAGCGTTCAAGAGAACGGGGTTGAGGGAGTCGTACTCGTCGTGATCCAAATCACCGGAGATCCTAGTGCCGAACGGATGGCACCTCCGCGTTCAACACACATGTAGCCCGGTGACGTCTCCCATGCCTTGATCCAGCAAGGAGAGAGGGAGAGGTTGGGGAAGACTCCGTCCAGCAGCTTCACAACGGCGTGGTGATGGTGGAGGAGCGTGGCACTCCAGCAGGGCTTCGCCAAGCACTACGAGAGACGAGGAGGGAGAGAGGTAGGGCTGTGCCAAGAGGGAGATCAAATCATGTGTTGGCAGCCCCAAAGACCTCAACTATATATAGGGGAGAGGGAGGGGGCTGCGCCCCCTCTAGGGTTCCCACCCCAAGTGGTGCGATAGCCCCTATATCCCATCTAGGGTGCGGCCAAGGGGGGGAGAGGGGGAAACTTGCCCCCCAAGTAAGGTGGAGGCACCCCCTCTCCAATCCCTAGGCGCCTTGGGCCCTAGTGGGGAGGGGGGGCGCACCAGCCCACCTGGGTCTGGTCCCCTCCCACACTTGGCCCATGCAGCCCTCTGGGGCAGGTGGCCCCACCTGGTGGACCCCCGGGACCCTCCCGGTGGTCCCGGTACGTTACCGATAGCACCCGAAACTTTTCCGGTGACCAAAACAGGACTTCCCATATATAAATCTTTACCTCCGGACCATTTAGGAACTCCTCGTGACGTCCGGGATGTCATTCGGGACTTCGAACAACATTCGGTAACCACGTATATCTATTCCCTATAACCCTAGCATCATCGAACCTTAAGTGTGTTGACCCTACGGGTTCGGGAACCATGCAGACATGACCGAGACGTTCTCCGGTCAATAACCAACAGCGGGATCTAGATACCCATGTTGGCTCCCACATGTTCCACGATGGGCTCATCGGATGAATCACGATGTCGAGGATTCAATCAATCCCGTATACAATTCCCTTTGTCTAGCGGTATTGTACTTGCCCGAGATTCGATCGTTAGTATCCCGATACCTTGTTCAATCTCATTACCGGCAAGTCTCTTTGCTCGTTCTGTAACACATCATCTGGTGATCAACCCCTTGGTCACATTGTGCACATTATGATGATGTCCTACCGAGTGGGCCCAGAGATACCTCTCCGTCACACGGAGTGACAAATTCCAGTCTCGATTCGTGCCAACCCAACAGACACTTTCAGAGATACCCGTAGTGCACCTTTATAGCTTCACAGTTACGTTGTGACGTTTGGTACACCCAAAGCATTCCTATGGTATTCGGGAGTTGCACAATCTCATGGTCTAAGGAAATGATACTTGACATTAGAAAAGCTTTAGCATACAAACTACACAATCTTTGTGCTAGGCTTAGGATTGGGTCTCGTCCATCACATCATTCTCCTAATGATGTGATCCCGTTATCAACGACATCCAATGTCCATGGTCAGGAAGCCGTAACCATCTATTGATCAACGAGCTAGTCAACTAGAGGCTTACTAGGGACATGGTGTTGTATATGTACCCACACATGTATCTGAGTTTCCTATCAATACAATTATAGCATGGATAATAAAGGATTATCATGAACAGGGAAATATAATAATAATAACTAATTTATTATTGCCTCTAGGGCATATTTCCAACAGTCTCCCACTTGCACTAGAGTCAACAATCTAGTTCACATCGCCATGTGATTAACACTCACAGGTCACATCGCCATGTGACCAACATCCAAAGAGTTTATTAGTGTCACTAAGCTAGTTCACATCATCATGTGATTAAGACTCAATGAGTTCTGGGGTTTGATCATGTTTTGCTTGTGAGAGAGGTTTTTAGTCAATGGGTCTGCAACATTCAGATCTGTATGTACTTTGCAAATCTCTAGGTCATATTGTAAATGCTGCTTCCACGCTCCACTTGGAGCTATTCCAAATGGTTGCTCCACTATACGTATCCGGTTTGCTACTCAGAGTCACTCGGATAGGTGTTAAAGCTTGCATCGACGTAACCCTTTACGCTGAACTCTTTATCACATCCATAATCGAGAAACATGTCCTTATTTACTCCAAGGACGATTTTGACCGTTGTCCAATGATCCATTCCTGGATCATTCTTGTACCCCTTGACTGACTCATGGCAAGGCACACTTCCGGTGCGGTACACAACATAGCATACTATAGAGCATATGTCTGAAGCATAGGGGACGACCTTCTTCCTTTCTCTCTCTTCTGCCGTGGTCGAGCTTTAAGTCTTAACTTCATACCTTACAACTCAGGCAAGAACTCCTTATTTGACTGATCCATCTTGGACACCTTCAAGATCATGTCAAGGTATGTGCTCATTTGAAAGTACCATTTAGCGGTTTTTGATCTATCCTCATAGATCTTGATGCTCAATGTTCAAGCAGCTTAATCCAGGTTTTCTATTGAAAAACACCTTTCAAACAACCCTATATGCTTTCCAGAAATTCTACATGATTTCCGATCAACAATATGTCAACAACATATACTCATCAGAAATTCTGTAGTGCTCCCACTCACTTCTTTGGAAATACAAGTTTCTCATAAACTTTGTATAAACCCAAAACATTTGACCATCTTGTCAAAGCATACATTCCAACTCCGAGATGCTTACTCCAGTCCTTAGAAGGATTGCTGGAGCTTTGCATGCTTGTTAGCGTATTTCAGGATTGTCAAAACCTTCTGGTTGTATCACATATAACCTTTCCTCAAGAAAATTGTCAAGGAAACAACGTTTTGACATCCTATCTGCAACTGCTAATCCAATTCCAACAGACTCTTAGCATTGCTACGAGTGAGAAAGCCTCATCGTAGTCAACTCCTTGAACTTGTCGGAAAACATCTTAACGACAAGTTGAGCTTTCTTAATGGTGACACTTACCATCATTGTCCGTCTTCCTTTTAAAATCCATCTATACCCAACAGCCTTACGACCATCAAGTAGTTCTTCCAAAGTCTACACTTTGTTTTCATACATGGATCCTCTCTCGGATTTTATGGCCTCGAGCCATTTGTCGGAATCCGGGCCCACCATCGCTCCTCCATAGCTCGTAGGTTCATTGTTGCCTAGCAACATGACCTCCAAGACAGTATTACTGTACCACTCCGAAGCAGTACGCGTCCTTGTCGACCTACGAGGTTCAGTACTGACTTGATCCGAAGCTTCATGATCACTATCATAAGCTTCTACTTCAACTGGTGTAGGTGCCACAGGAACAACTTCCTGTGCCCTGCTACACACTAGTTGAAGTGATGGTTCAACAACCTCATCAAGTCTCCACCATCCTCCCACTCAATTCTTTCGAGAGAAACTTTTCCTCGAGAAAGGACCCGATTCTAGAAACAATCACTTTTGCTTCCGGATCTGAATTAGGAGGTATACCCAACTGTTTTCGGTGTCCTATGAAGATGCATTTATCTGCTTTGGGCTCGAGCTTATCAATCTGAAACTTTTTCACATAAGCGTCGCAGCCCCAAACTTTTAAGAAACGACAATTTAGGTTTCTCCAAATCACAGTTCAAATGGTGTCGTCTCAACGGAATTACGTCGTGCCCTATTAAAGTGAGTGCGGTTGTCTCTAATGCCTAACCCATGAACGATAGTGGTAATTCGATAAGAGACATCATGGTACGCTCCATATTCAATAGGGTGCAACTATGATGTTCGGACACACCATCACACTATGGTGTTCCAGGCGGTATTAATTGTGAAACAATTTCCACAATGTCTTAATTGCGTGCCAAAGCTCGTAACTCAGATACTCATCTCTATGATCATATCATAGACATTTTATCCTCTTGTCACGAAGATCTTGAACTTCACTCTGAAATTACTTGAACCTTTCAATAATTAAGAATTGTATTTCATCAAGCAAATATACTCAACATCTACTCAAATCATCTGTGAAGTAAGAACATAACGATATCCACTTCATGCCTCAGCACTCATTAGACTGCACACATCAAAATGTATTACTTCCAACAAGTTGCTTTCTTGTTCCATCTTACTGAAAACGAGGCTTTTCAGTCATCTTGCCCATGTGGTATGATTTGCATGTCTCAAGTGATTCAAAATCAAGTGAGTCCAAACGATCCATCTGCATGGAGTTTCTTCATGCGTACATACCAATAGACATGGTTCGCATGTCTCAAACTTTTCAAAAACGAGTGAGTCCAAAGATCCATCAACATGGAGCTTCTTCATACATTTTATACCAATATGACTTACATGGCAGTGCCACAAGTAGGTGGTACTATCATTACTATCTTATATCTTTTGGCGTGAACACGTGTATCACTACGCTCGAGATTAAATAAACCATTCATTTTAGGTGCAAGACCATTGAAGGTATTATTCAAATAAACAGAGTAACCATTATTCTCCTTAAATGAATAACCGTATTGCGATAGACATAATCCAATCATGTCTATGCTCAACGCAAACACCAAATAACAATTATTTAGGTTTAACACCAATCTCGATGGTAGAGGGAGCGTGCGATGCTTGATCATATCAACCTTGGAAACACTTCCAACACATATCGTCAGCTCACCTTTAGCTAGTCTCCGTTTATTTCGTAGCTTTTATTTCGAGTTACTAACACTTAGCAACCGAACCGGTATCTAATACCCTGGTGCTACTAGGAGTACTAGTAAAGTACACATTACCATAATGTGTATCCAATATACTTCCGTCAACCTTGCCTGCCTTCTTATCTACCAAGTATCTAGGGTGGTTCTGCTTTAGTGTCCGTTCCTCTCATTACAGAAGCACTTAGTCTCGGGTTTGGGTTCAACTTGGGTTTTCACTAGAGCAGCAACTGTTTTGCCGTTTCAGGAAGTATCCCTTCTTGCCCTTGCCCTTCTTGAAACTAGTGGTTTTACTAACCATCAACAATTGATGCTCCTACTTGTCTTCTAGTTTCGCGGTGGCAAACATCGCGAATACTTCAAGGATCATCATATCTATCCCTGATATGTTATAGTTCATCACGAAGCTCTAGCAGCTTGGTGGCAATGACTTTGGAGAAACATCACTATCTCATCTCGAAGATTAACTCCCACTTGATTCAAGTGATTGTTGTACCCAGACAATCTGAGTACAAGCTCAACGATTGAGCTTTTCTCCCTTAGTTTGTAGGCCAAGAAGCTCGTCGGAGGTCTTATACCTCTGACGTGGGCACGAGCCTGAAATCCCAATTTTAGCCCTCGAAACATCTCATATGTCCCACGACATTTCAAAATGTCTTTGGTGCCTCATTTCTAAACCATTTAACTTTACCCACTGAACTATCACGTAGTCATCAAAACGTGTATGTCAGATGTTCGCAACATCCACAGACGACGTTCGAGGTTCAGCACACCGAGCGATGCATTAAGGACATAAGCCTTCTACGCAGCAATGAGGACAATCCTCAGTTTACGGACCTAGTCCGCATAATTTCTACTATCAACTTTCAACTAAATTTTCTCTAGGAACATATCTAAAACAATAGAACTAAAATGCGAGCTACGACATAATTTGCAAAGATCTTTTGACTATGTTCAGGATAATTAAGTTCATCTTATGAACTCCCACTCAGAGAGACATCCCTCTAGTCATCTAAGTGATTACATGATCCGAGTCAACTAGGCCGTGTCCAATCATCACGTGAGACGGACTAGTCATCATCGGTGAACATCTTCATGTTGATCGTATCTACCATACGACTCATGCTCGACCTTTCGGTCTCTTGTGTTCCGAGGCCATGTCTGTACATTCTAGGCTCGTCAAGTCAACCTAAGTGTTTCGCGTGTGTAAATCTAGCTTACACCCGTTGTATGTGAACGTTAGAATCTATCACACCCGATCATCACTTGGTGCTTCGAAACAATGAACTTTCACAACGGTGCACAGTTAGGGGGAACACTTTCTTTAAATTTTAATGAGGGATCATCGTATTTACTACAGTCGTTCTAAGAAAATAAGATGCATAAACATGATAAACATCACAAGCAATCAAATAGTGACATGATATGGCCATTATCATTTTGCTCCTTTTGATCTCCATCTTCGGGGCTCCATGATCATCATCGTCACCGGCATGACACCATGATCTCCATCATCATGATCTCCATCATCGTGTCTCCATGAAGTTGTCTCGCCAACCATTACTTCTACTACTATCGCTAACGGTTTAGCAATAAAGTAAAGTAATTACATGGCATTGTTCAGTGACACGCAGGTCATACAATAAATAAAGACAACTCCTATGGCTCCTGCCGGTTGTCATACTCATCGACATGCAAGTCGTGATTCCTATTACAAGAACATGATCAATCTCATACATCACATATCATTCATCAAATTCTTTTTGGCCATATCACATCACATAGCATACCCGGCAAAAACAATTTAGACGTCCTCTAATTGTTGTTTGCATGTTTTACGTGGCTACTATGGGTTTCTAGCAAGAACGTTTCTTACCTACGCAAAAGCCACAACGTGATATGCCAATTGCTATTTACCCTTCATAAGGACCCTTTTCATCAAATCCGATCCGACTAAAGTGGGATAGACTAGCACCCGCTAGCCACCTTATGCAACAAGTGCATGTCAGTCGGTGGAACCTATCTCACGTGAGAGTACGTGTAAGGTCGGTCCGGGCCGCTTCATCCCACAATGCCGCCGAATCAAGATAAGACTAGTAACGGTAAGCAAATTGAACAAAATCAACGCCCACAACTACTTTGTGTTCTACTCGTGCATAGAATCTACGCAATAGACCTGGCTCATGATGCCACTGTTGGGGAACGTAGCAGAAATTCAAAAAAATTCTACGCATCACCAAGATCAATCTATGGAGAAACTAGCAACGAGAGAGAGGAGTGCATATACATACCCTTGTAGATCGCTAAGCGGAAGCGTTCAAGAGAACGGGGTTGAGGGAGTCGTACTCGTCGTGATCCAAATCACCGGAGATCCTAGTGCCGAACGGACGACACCTCCGCGTTCAACACACGTGCAGCCCGGTGACGTCTCCCACGCCTTTATCCAGCAAGGAGAGAGGGAGAGGTTTGGGAAGACTCCGTCCAGCGGCAGCACAATGGCGTGGTGATGGTGGAGGAGCATGGCACTCCAGCAGGGCTTCGCCAAGCACTACGAGAGACGAGGAGGGAGAGAGGTAGGGCTGCGCCAAGAGGGAGATGAAATCATGTGTTGGCAGCCCCAAAGACCTCAACTATATATAAGGGAGAGGGATCGGGCTGCACCCCCTCTAGGATTCGCACCCCAATGGGTGCGGCAGCCCCTAGATCCCATCTAGGTTGCGGCCAAGGGGGGGGGAGGGGGAAACTTGCCCCCCAAGTAAGGTGGAGGCGCCCCCTCTCCAAACCCTAGGCGCCTTGGGCCCTAGTGGGGGGGCGCACCAGCCCACCTGGGGCTGGTCCCCTCCCACACTTGGCCCATGCAGCCCTCTGGGGCCGGTGGCCCCACCTGGTGGACCCCCGGGACCCTTCCGGTGGTCCCGGTACGTTAGCGATAGCACCCGAAACATTTCCGGTGACCAAAACAGGACTTCCCGTATATAAATATTTACCTCCGGACCATTCCGGAACTCCGTGTGACGTCCGGGATCTCATCCGGGACTCTGAACAACATTCGGTAACCACGTATATCTATTCCCTATAACCATAGCATCATCGAACCTTAAGTGTGTAGACCCTACGGGTTCGGGAACCATGCAGACATGACCGAGACGTTCTCCGGTCAATAACCAACAGCGGGATCTGGATACCCATGTTGGCTCCCACATGTTCCACGATGAGCTCATCGGATGAACCACGATGTCGAGGATTCAATCAATCCCGTATACAATTCCCTTTGTCTAGCGGTATTGTACTTGCCCGAGATTCGATCGTCGGTATCCCGATACCTTGTTCAATCTCGTTACCGGCAAGTCTCTTTACTCGTTCCGTAACACATCATCCCGTGATCAACTCCTTGGTCACATTGTGCACATTATGATGATGTCCTACCGAGTGGGCCCAGGGATACCTCTCCGTCACACGGAGTGACAAATCCCAGTCTCGATTCTTGCCAACCCAACAGACACTTTCGGAGATACCCGTAGTGCACCTTTATAGACACCCAGTTATGTTGTGACGTTTGGTACACCCAAAGCATTCCTACGGTATCCGGGAGTTGCACAATCTCATGGTCTAAGGAAATGATACTTGACATTAGAAAAGCTTTAGCATACGAACTACACTATCTTTGTGCTAGGCTTAGGATTGGGTCTCGTCCATCACATCATTCTCCTAATGATGTGATCCCGTTATCAATGACATCCAATGTCCATGGTCAGGAAACTGTAACCATCTATTGATCAACGAGATAGTCAACTAAAGGCTTACTAGGGACATGGTGTTGTCTATGTACCCACACATGTATCTGAGTTTCCTATCAATACAATTATAGCATGTATAATAAACGATTATCATGAATAGGGAAATATAATAATAATAAATAATTTATTATTGCCTCTAGGGCATATTTCCAGCAACCCCATCCCACCCAATATCTTCTTAGAAAGGCTGTTCAAGCCGTCTGTGGCATGGGAGGGGGAGTCCGACACTACTAGTCCGGCTCCAAACACAACCCCAGTTTCTGAACCATCTGACATAATCGAAGGCCCTGCCACCGAAATAACACCTTCGGTCCACAAAATAATGGTTGTCATCGCCCCGTGGACCGAGCCCTTCTTGGCCTACCTAAATAGCCAAGAGCTCCCCGAGGACCAAAATGAGGCACGTTGTATTGTGCGACGCTCTAAGGCCTACAAAGTCCATGAAGGAGAGCTCTACAAGAAGAGCACCACCGGAGTGCTCCAACGATGCATCTCCGAAGAGGAAGGGTGGCAGATCTTAGCTGAAATCCATTCCGGACTAGGCGGGAACCACGCGGCAGCCCGAGCGATCGTAAGCAAGGCCTTTCGGACAGGTTTTTACTGGCCGACAGCCCAGGCAGACGCACAGGACCTTGTCCAACATTGTGTTGGTTGTCAACTATTTGCCATTCAGAGCCATATGCCCCCTACCGCTCTCCAAACAATCCCCATAACTTGGCCCTTCGTGGTCTGGGGGCTGGATATGGTGGGACCCCTCAAAGGGGGAAGCCATAAGAAGAAATACTTATTGGTCATGATGGACAAGTTCACCAAATGGATAGAAGCCAAACCAGTTAAAATGGTCGTATCCGGACCAGTGGTAGACTTCATATCAGGGGTAGTACACCATTATGGTGTCCCCCACAGCATGATAACTGACAATGGCTCGAATTTTACAGCCGATGAGGTGAAAACCTGGTGCGGCAAAATGGGCATTAAGCTTGACTATGCCTCTGTCTATCACCCCCAAACAAACGGTCAAGTCGAACGTGCAAATGGTCTTATCATGAGCGGCATTAAACCCAAACTAGTGCGATCCTTGAAGGAATCAGACACATTGGGTCGAGGAACTCGACTCCGTACTCTGGGGGTTGCGGACCACGTCGAATCGTACCACCGGATACACACCATTTTTTATGGTGTACGGCGCAGAAGCAGTGCTGCCCTGCGACATAATCCATGACTCACCTCGCGTACGCATGTATGAGGAGAAGGAAGCCGAGCTAGATCGGCAGGACAACTTAGATGTTTTGGAAGAGGAGCGTGATGTCGCTAAAGCCCGTTCCGCATTCTATCAGCAACAGGCTCGAAGGTATGAAAGCAGAGAAGTACGGGCAAAAGCTTATAACATTGGCGAAATCGTTCTACGCCTCCCTGAGAAGAAGAAGGACAAGCTCAAACCCAAGTGGGAGGGTCCCTTCATCATTGATAAAGTTCTCACTGGTGGAGCGTACCGTCTGCGCAGTGCATCTGATAACAGACTCGAGCCGAACCCATGGAATGCGGCCAGACTCCGGAGATTCTACGCCTAGTGCCGAACTCAGTGTTCGTTTCCTTAACTCCGCCTTTTCAATTATGCTCTATTTCTTCCTTTCTCGCCCTCATTTTCCTTTTAAAACATACAGCCTTAAAACTGTACGGATGCCCTGATCACTCCGGCCGCACTATGCGTGCACACTATACCTGGGGGCTTCCTATTCGGAAGCTAAATATAACTACTTTAATGTCTCCTTGCCAGCCACATATGCATTTTTCTTTCCATATGTGCCTTTTCTTCACCATTATATGCATCGATATGACTTAAGTTTTGGCCATGTTGGGTTGCCTGGCTCTTGTATTTATGCCATACGTTCCCGTTAATTCGGCTAGGGCATAAGGGGAGCACCTCTGCGATTGTTACTGCCGGTTGAGCCGGATGTGTACCTCAGACTGGGTGAAGCCGAAAGCTAGCGTTCTTAAGGGAATATTTGGTCGGTGAACAAAAGATGTTCTCATTCATTACAACCTAAATACCCAGATGTTTTGCTTCCTGCACTTCCGTTCGTAGTTCGGACATGCACATCGATGCAGGCGCACCCAGAGAAAGGAACCCCTAACAGAACTATTCTCTCTGGAAGATGTTTCTTACTAGCCATGTAATATAACATAACTAGTTGGGTACTTGTCTGTCCAAGCACTTATGACCCCTACGCCTGGTTTCCACGCATACCCCAGTTTTTCATAACTGTGCAGGCATTCGGATACACAGTCCGGGGGCTGAAGCGAAAAGGTTCGCTATGACAAATGATTTTCAATCCGGCTAGGGAGTACATAAGCTCATCCAAATTACATAGTTATTTAGACTGGCTGTACTCTTCCTCTATACCATCCAACAGGCTGTCTAGCTTACAATCCTGTTGGGAATACTTTGCAGCTAACGCTACTTGGTCATATACCAGACTAACGGGTATCTCTTGTCCATATGACCCCACCAGTCCCACTTCGGCCATATGGTTCGGGTCAGCCTTGGTGTATCGCGTCTTCACCATGGCCCAAGCTTCTCTCGCACCTTGCCGGCAAGCGGATATCTTCCATAACCGGAAGCACCGCTGTGCTCCCTTGAGCATCTCTCGAAGTTTGCTCATGCCTCCTGGAAGGGAAGCAGATGGCCACAAGGCCTGGGCAATACCCTGCATCACCTGCCAAGCTCGTTCGTGCAGTTGTGAAAGATCTTGCAGCATATCGCCTGCGGATCCGGGCATCTCCTCTCCGGGACGGCCCGTCAACATAACTGCAGACACAACTTTGTTAGTTCGCTTCCTCGCCGAACTATTTTGCAGCTCGTTCAAAGCACTTACTATAAATGCCGCATCAAAGCCTCCTGTTCTCCTTCACGGAATCCGCGAGCTGAGCCCAAACATCTTTCAACTCTCAGTCGGATATTAGCATCTTGGAGCTTATTATTCTCCTGGATAGCCTGCGTCAGCACGCGTTCGCCCGCCTTCAGCTGACTTCGCAGGTGCGGCTCATTATCTCCCACAGTCTTCGGATTTCCCCCGGGAGAGTCTGCCGAATCTTTCGTCAGATTTATAAAACATGCCGAACGAACAAACTGGTAGAAGGAAATTATTACCAGAAGAGGCCTTTTTGGATTCCTCTTCTTCGGCAAGATTGGCCTTCATTTGGGCCTTACATTCCTCCAGCTCTTGAGACAACTAGGCATTCTTCTCTACAAGAACCTATGCATTTAATGATCCTTAAATCAGTTGTGCCAACTGTTTCAAGTCTCAGTGGCTCCTACTACACATACTTATTAATTTTTCTTACCCGTATATCCTTCACATACTGGTCCGTTGCTCTGGCAAGTCCATCTTGAGCAGCGCGGATATATGCGTGTCTGGAATTGAAGGCATTAAATGCCTCTTCGAAAAAAATACCACCACGAAGTACGGCCCGTCGGCGCCGGTGATTCATGGCACTCTCCACTTCAGAATTTGTGGCGGAAAGCCTATCCGTATCCTCCGCAGGAGGACAGTTCGGCTGTCCCCACATCAACCTCCGCCCGTGAATCCGATTCAGGAATCCGGCTGCTAGAGGCATGGCCGGTAGAATCCCCGTATATAGTCGGCGTTTCCTGCTAGGACATAATTAAAGCTGTCATGTCTCGCCAAAAGACCAAATAACCACGGGGCAAGTTTAATGAGTACCTCTGCGCCTGCGTCTCGCTCCTAACCGCCTTCCTTTTAAGCCTACCTTGTCTTGGCGCCTCTTGCTGAGAGGCCCCTGCGGGTTCCGCGCGGCATCCCGACTGCCGTTTCTATAAACATACGGCACGTAAGCATAAGATAAGGCAAAATGAAGGAATCCTTTCGGAAGGTTGGGACCCCGACATTACTTACATGCGACACGGGAAGCAGTCCAGGATAATCCTCTATGATGGTCACTAAAGAGCCGACACTGCTTGCCTGGTAGAAAGTCCCGTTGGAAAATTCCACGGATATGTCCGGATCTTCTTCAAGTCCGAGATCGAGAGCCCGGCCGGGATCCTCTGGCTGCGGAGAGGGGCTGTTGAACTCTTTCACGGCCTTCCTTAGTTCCTGTTTTGAAACGGCAAGGTAAAGAATTGTGACAAGGAAGGTAAGAATGGATAGAGTCGAGTAAAGGATGATAGCTTACCCAGCTTCGGGGGTTATACATGGAAAATCCATCCTGCGGTCTAATGTGGAGGAACTCCTCTTCTTCTCCTTTGTACAAATCGGACAGTATCCTCGCCAAAGATGTGGCGGAGTCCGGACATTCGCGACCGCAGCGGGAGGCATCATCTTCTCCATTGAAGTGCCACATGGGTTTTCCCCTATATTGAAGTGGATGCACTCCCCTTATTACGCATATTAACATAACTTCGATTATTGTCAATCCTGATTTGCCCAGGGTTTTTATCTGGCTCATCAGATAGAGGACTTCTCTGTTATCTTCCTCCTGGGGGGCTCTGAGGGCGCCAGCTTTGGCGTTTCTTTAGCGGAGGATTGGTAAACTCAGGAAGGCCCGTCCGGACTGGGTCCAGAAGGGGAACTTCATCGACATAAAACCACTCTGAGGGCCACTCTTCGGACGCCTTCTTTGGAGTACCGGGCAGGTATCCGGTTTGGGCGATGCGCCATATTTCGGCTCCACCCACTTGATATATAGATCCCTCCTGGTTGCAGGGGACGAGGCAGAATAACCTCTTCCATAACTCGAAATGAGCTTCACAGCCCAGGAACAGCTCGCAGAGGGCAACATAACCCGCGATGTGCAGTATGGAGGCAGGTGTAAGATTATGCAACTGGAGACCGTAGAACTCTAGGAGCCCGCGGAGGAATGGGTGGCTAGTCCGCTCCCCCCGAGAGGGGTTAGGGAATCTCTCCGCTTTCTCCCCTCCATTATAGGTGGCTAGTCCGGATCAGACGGGGACTGAGGGAGTCCTGGACTAGGGGGTGTCCGGATAGCCGAACTATCATCATTGGCCGGACTCCAAGACTATGAAGATACAAGATTGAAGACTTCGTCCCGTGTCCGGATGGGACTTTCCTTGGTGTGGAAGGCAAGCTTGGCAATACGGATATATAGATCTCCTACCATTGTAACCGACTCTGTGTAACCCTAGCCCTCTCCGGTGTCTATATAAACCGGATGGCTTTAGTCCGTAGGACGAACAACAATCATACCATAGGCTAGCTTCTAGGGTTTAGCCTCCTTGATCTCGTGGTAGATCTACTCTTGTAACACACATCATCAATATTAATCAAGCAGGACGTAGGGTTTTACCTCCATCAAGAGGGCCCGAACCTGGGTAAAACATCGTATCCCTTGTCTCCTGTTACCATCTGCCTAGACGCACAGTTCGGGACCCCCTACCCGAGATCCGCCGGTTTTGACACCAACATTGGTGCTTTCATTGAGAGTTCCTCTGTGTCGTTGCTGATAGGCTCGATGGCTTCTTCGATCATCATCAACGACGCAGTCCAGGGTGAGACCTTCCTCCCCGGACAGATCTTCGTATTCGGCGGCTTTGCACCGCGGGCCAATTCGCTTGGCCATCTGGAGCAGATCGAAAGCTACGCCCCTAGCCGTCAGGTCAGATTTGGAAGTTTGAACTTCACGGCTGACATCTGTGGGGACTTGATCTTCGATGGATTCGAGCCACAGCCAAGCGCGCCGCACTGTCACGACAGGCATGATTTAGCTCTGCAGCTGGACAGTACCCTGGAGGCCGCACTCGAGTCCGCTCCAATCTTCAATTCGGAGCCGACTGCGCAGATCGATGACGGGTGGCTAGACACTGCCTCGGGGGCTGCAACCTCTACGGCGATAGAGCCGAACACTGACCTTGTCCCTCATGAAGCTCGTGACTCCGAGGTGCCAGACTCCTCGCCGGATTCCGAACCTCCCGCGCCCCCTCCGATCGAATCCAATTGGGCGCCGATCATGGAGTTCACCGCGGCGGACATCTTCCAACACTCACTTTTTGGCGACATCTTGAGTTCGCTAAAGTATCTCTCGTTATCAGGAGAGCCCTGGCCGGACTGCGGTCAGGACGGTTGGGATGCGGACGACGAAGAAATTCAAAGCCCACCCACCACCCACTTAGTAGTCACTGTCGACGATCTAGCCGATATGCTAGACTATGACTCCGAAGACATCGACGGTATGGACGACGATGCCGGAGAAGACCAAGAACCAGCGCCTACCGGGCACTGGAAAGCCACCTCATCATATGACATATACATGGTGGATATCCCAAAGGATGGGAATGGCGAAGGAACAGCGGAGGATGACCCCTCGAAGAAACAGCCCAGGCGCCGGCGTCAGCGGCGCCGCTCTAAATCCCGCCACAGCAAGAATGAAGATTCTGGCACCGGAGATAATAACACCCCAGACAGTGCCGAAGACAACCCACTCCAGCAGGATTCAGCACAGGAGGACGGAGACGCCAGCCCTCATGAGAGAGCGGCAGAAGAAGAGGTAGAGGATTACATGCCTCCCTCCAGAGACGAGGAAAGCCTCGACGAAGACGAATGCGTCGTGCTTGAGGATCCCGTCGAACAAGAGCGTTTCAAACGCAGGCTTACGGCCACGGCAAACAGCCTCAAGAAAAAGCAGCAACAACTTAGAGCTGATCAAGATCTGCTAGCCGACAGATGGACTGAAGTCCTCGCGGCCGAAGAGCATGAGCTCGAACGCCCCTCCAAAAGCTACCCTAAACGCAAGCTGCTCCCCCGATTAGAGGAGGAGGCGTATGAACCTGCATCACCAGCAGACAATACGGCTGACCGACCACCCCGTGGTCGCGACAGAGAGGCCTCTAGGCCCTTCACTAGAACCGTACCCCGGCATCGCTCGAAAAGAACAAGGCCACAGGGGAACGCTCCGGACTTGCGAGATATATTGGAGGATAAGGCAAGACAATCAAGATCGATCTACGGATCGCGTGGGCGCCCCATGATACGCGACGACAACCGTCGCGCCGGACACAGTAAGTCCGGCCGGGCCGAACAAAATAGACAAAGCTCTTTTGAGCTCCGTCGTGATATCGCCCAGTACAGAGGCACCGCACATCCACTATGCTTCACAGATGAAGTAATGGATCATCAAATCCCCGAAGGGTTTAAACCCGTGAATATTGAATCCTACGATGGCACAATAGACCCCGCAGTTTGGATCGAGGACTATCTCCTCCACATCCACATGGCCCGCAGTGACGATCTTCACGCCATCAAATATCTCCCACTCAAACTTAAAGGTCCAGCCCGGCATTGGCTTAATAGCTTGCCAGCAGAGTCAATCGGGAGTTGGGAAGACCTGGAAGCCGCATTCCTCGATAACTTCCAAGGCACGTATGTGCGACCACTAGACGCTGATGACCTAAGCCACATAATTCAGCAGCCAGACGAATCGGCCAGACAATTCTGGACACGTTTCTTAACCAAGAAAAACCAAATCGTTGACTGTCCGGATGCGGAGGCCCTCGCGACCTTCAAGCATAACATCCGCGACGAGTGGCTTGCCCGGCACCTGGGGCAGGAAAAGCCGAAATCCATGGCAGCCCTCACATCACTCATGACCCGCTTCTACGCGGGTGAGGACAGCTGGCTAGCACGCAGCAACAACCTCAGCAAAAATTCTCGCAGTCCGGATATCAAGGACCGTAATGGCAGGTCGCGTCGCAACAAAAACAAACACCGCATTAACGGTGATAATAGTGAAGATACGACAGTAAATGCCGGATTCAGAGGCTCTAAACCCGGTCAGCGGAAAAAGCCATTCAAAAGAACTACTCCGGGTCCGTCCAATTTGGACCGAATACTCGACCGCTCGTGCCAGATACACGGCACCCCCGAAAAGCCAGCCAACCACACCAACAGGGACTGTTGGGTATTCAAGCAGGCAGGCAAGTTAATTGCCGAAAACAATGACAAGGGGCTGCATAGCGATGACGAGGAAGAGACCCGACCGCCGAACAATAGAGGACAGAAGGGTTTCCCCCGACAGGTGCGGACGGTGAACATGATATACGCAACGCACATACCCAAAAGGGAGGGGAAGCGTGCACTCAGGGATGTATACGTGATGGAGCCAGTTGCCCCGAAGTTCAATCCATGGTCCTCCTGCCCGATCACTTTTGACCGAAGGGACCACCCCACCAGCATTCGCCACGGCGGATTCGCCACATTGGTTTTAGACCCGATTGTCGATGGATTTCACCTCACCAGAGTCCTGATGAACGGCGGCAGCAGCCTGAACCTGCTTTATCAGGATACAGTGCGCAAAATGGCCATAGACCCCTCAAGGATTAAACCAACCAAGACAACCTTTAAAGGCGTCATACCAGGTGTAGAAGCCAATTGTATAGGCTCAGTTACACTGGAAGTGGTCTTCGGATCCCCGGATAACTTCCGAAGCGAGGAGTTACATAGTTTCGTTCCACAGCGCCTATCATGCTCTGCTTGGACGTACCGCGTTTGCAAAGTTGAACGCGGTGCCGCACTACGCATACCTCAAGCTCAAGATGCCAGGCCCTCGAGGAGTCATCACAGTCAACGGAAATACTGAACGCTCTCTCCGAACGGAGGAACATACAGCGGCTCTCGCGGTAGAAGTATAGTGCAGCCTCTTAAGGCAATTCTCGAGTCCGGCCGTTAAGCGACCGGACAAGGCTAAACGCGCCCGGAGTAACCTACAACAAGACCACCTGGCACGTTCCGAGCACGCGTAGCAGTGCGGCCCCAACCCCAGCCCCTGCAAAACGTCAAGACAGGTCCTTCGCGTACACCATTACGCTTTGGAGATACCATGGGCATGGGGAGAGGGGCATGACCACGATAGGCCCAGAATGCGGCTCAACCACACCAGGGGCTCTCAAGTGTGTCGTTCTTTTTTTCTTTTTTCTTTTTATTTTTACCCACAGGACTCCGTTCTTCAGAGGCCCTGTCCGGCAGCAGACCTGCTGAACTCGCGATGCAACAGCCAGGGAAGGAGAAAGGCTACAACGAATATCCAGGTGGTCTCCATTACGAGCATTAAATCTGTTTTATACACCATTCCGCAGCCTACCCCCTGGAGGGGGACATGTTTAATAGTCCCATCCCTTGCTTATCGCACCATTTGTATCGTTCTGCATTCACAGCAGTCTTTTCTTGAATAAGTAATGCAGCACCTTTTTGCTTCCAATTGCATTTCTTTCTTATACATATGTTCATTTATGACATGTTGCATCCGTACATTTTGGTACGGCTAAATACACCAGGGGTTTATGTTTCCCGCATCATGGTGTGATAAGTCCGAACACTTTCACAAGTGCGGCACCCCGAACTTATAGCATTATATGCATCGGCTCCAAATCATGTCTTGGGTCAATAGTTGGGTTTGCCCGGCTCCCATGTTTTGGTACCTTACGTTCCGTTGTATCGTCTAAGGTAGCACTAGGAGAACCACTGCGATTGCGCCCCAGTTGAGCTGGGCGAGCGCCTCAGTGGAGAAAGCTAAAACTGACCGTCATGATGAGGCGAGAGCCGGCCGCTGTTCGAGAGGTTTTTTGGGAGTCCCTAAAGACTTATGCCTCTTAGAGCGAGGAGCCAGCTTTTTCCGGCCCAGGCGTGGATAGCGCCCCAAATTCGGCCTTCCGAAGACTAGGGGCTTTGCCGAAATTTAAAATTATAGAATTCTATGGCTAAGTGGGAGTGTTCAAGCATTATAAGTCCGGTTGCCTTGTTCGTTGTGTTGAGCGCCTCCCTAGATGGACCAAAAAATGGGAACAAGAGTGCTCAAGTTTATCCCGAACACCCCAGCACTCGTGGCATGGGGGCTCAAGTTTATCCCGACGACTTGCCATCTCTCAGATTTGAAAAACAGCCGCACAGAAGGTAATATTTTAAATTAACAAGAGTTGCTTAGCGCATATGAACTAAGTTTTCAGCGCACAGGATAACAAAATGCGAGTCTACTCAAATATTACATATTTGGAGCACTCACCTGCAATAATGCGGGCACCCTTCAGGACACTCTTATAATACATCTCGGGCGTGCGATGCTCCTTGCCCTGCGGTGGCTCGTCCGTCACAAGCTTCTGGGCATCCATCTTGCCCCAGTGCACCTTTAAGCGGGCAAGGGCCCGACCGGTACCTTCAATACAGGCGGAGTGCTTGATGACTTCAACCCACGGGCACGCATCCACCAGCCGCCACACCAGGCCGAAGTAGCTCCCAGGCATGGCCTCCTTAGGCCACAGCCAAACTATGAGGCCCTTCATGGCCTGTTCGGCCACCTTGTGGAGCTCGACCAGCTGCTTCAGCTGGTCGCTAAGGGGCACCGGATGTCCGGCCTCAGCATACTGAGACCAGAAGACCTTCTCCGTCGAGCTCCCCTCCTCGGCCCTGTAGAAAGCGGCAGCATCGGACACGCTGCGGGGCAGATCTGCGAACACTCCTGGAGAGCTCCGAATTCGGGTAAGTGATATGTAATTCACACTCACATGCTTACTTTGCATGAAAAACGCCTTACCCGCCGCTATTTTCTTCAACGCCTCGACTTCCTGGAGGGCCTTATAGGCTTCGGCCTTAGCGGCTTTGGCACTCTCAAGAGCCGTCGCAAGCTCGGACTCTCGAGTCTTCGAGTCACGCTCCAAACTATCGTGTTTTTCCATGAGAGCCTGGAGCTCTTGCTGTACCTCCGCCACCCGCGCCTCCTGCTTCTCTCGCTCGGTGCATTCCGCGGCTGCATTACGTTCGGCCGTGGACACCGCCTCCTTCAGGCTCGCCACCTCGTTTATGGCCCCTGCTATATCCACGTTATCCTTGTCATTTTTCTTGCAACCAAATCCTTTTATGTAAGGTACAATTTTAATAAGGTATTACTCACCTTCCTTTTCCTCGAGCTGCTTCTTGGCGCGGCCGAGCTTGTTCTCGGACAGCTCGAGGCTTTCCTTTAAAGTATTGACCTCCGCAGCCAGTGCGGCAGAGGTCAGCAGCACAGCCTGCAATCCCATATTGACATATTTTTTATGACTCCTGTATATATCTTTTTAGATCCTCAGTCCAGCTTTTCTTTCCGAACACCGAACCGAGCATCAGGGGCTATTGTCTATGCGGTACTATTTTACATATATCAAATTCTTACCTCAAAGCCTGTTAGAAGGTTGCTGCGGGCTTCGGTCAGCCCGCTCTTGGCGAGCTGAACCTTCTGATTCACCGCACTCATAACAGCGTGGTGTTCCTATTCAATGGAGGCGCCATTGAGCGCCTCCAACAAGCTATCCGGCGCCTTTGGTTGGACGGAGGCTGCCGGCGTCAGGGTCTTGCCCTTCTTACGAAGGGGCCGCCAGCCAGACTCCGGAACCGCTATGGGTTCCGGGGACGAGTCCGGTGCAAACTCCGGGAGGTTGTTCTGCGACACCTCCGGGGCCTCCTCCTCCTGGTGGGTCCCTTCCCGGGATCCCACCTCGGCATCGTCCGCATCACGGGGGGTGGAGGCAGTCGGAAGAGAATCCATATCCGACGCACCTAAGGACCCGCTCGACGAAGCGGGAAGATCATCCTTGGGCGGACTGTAGGGTTGTATGCGGCATTAGAAAGACATTATGCGGCGAAAAGAAAAACCATGAAGTTATTCAGGAGTCTGGATACTTACGATCTCGCCAGGGGCTTGGCCCTTGGGGGCCAGTCCTTGTCGTCGTCACTGGCGTTGGCGGAGCAGTACGTCGAAAGAGTTTTTCCCTTCTTGGACCCTTCGGCCTCTCTCGTTGGGGAGGCCTTCCTTTTCTTCCCTTCCCCCGCTGGGGGAGAGGCTTTCTTCTTCTCCTCCTCGCCTTTGTGAGAGGAGTCGTCCTCGGAGTCATCATCCGATAACACCTGAAAATGGGAACTCTTCCGAGTCCCCGTGGCCTTCTTTTTGGCCTTCTTCTCCGGCACCACATGGGGTGCCGGAGCCAGCAGCCCCGTTAAGCGGGCGTCCGCTGGGTCCTCTGGCAATGGGGCCGGACAGATAGCCTGCTCGGCCTTCGCTAGCCATTCCTGTCAAAGGAGAGGGAGTTTAGATCCCGCATAGAGTCAAACTATGGAAAACAGATGTCCCGTAAAGGACAAAATCACTTACCTCGTCAGCCAGACGCTGCGAGCTGAATCCGCGATCTTCGGTAGCGAATGCGGGAGCCTCGGCGCCCTTGAATAGCACCTTCCAGACATCTTCGTACGTAGTGTCGAAGAGCCCGCTCAAAGTCTGGTGCTGCGCCGGATCGAACTCCCACATGTTGAAGCCCCGTCGTTGGCACGGGAGAATCCGGTGGATGAGCATGACCTGGACTACGTTGACAAGCTTGAGCTTCTTGTCCACTAGCTTTTGGCTGCAGGCTTGGAGTCCGGTCAGCTCCTCCGAATCACCCCATGTCTGGCCGCTCTCTTTCCAGGAGGTGAGCCGTGTGGGGATGCCAGATCTGAATTCGGGGGCCGCTGCCCATTCGGGGTCACGCGGCTCGGTGATGTAGAACCACCCCGATTGCCACCCCTTAATGGTTTCCACGAAAGTGCCCTCAAGCCAAGTAACGTTGGACATCCTGCCCACCATGGCGCCTCCGCACTCCACTTGGCTTCCCTTCACAACCTTCGGCTTGACACTGAAGGTCTTGAGCCACAAGCCAGAGTGGGGCTGGATGCAGAGGAAGGCCTCACACACGACGATAAACGCCGAGATGTTGAGGATGAAATTCGGGGCCAGATCATGGAAATCCAGGCCGTAGTAGAACATGAGCCCCCGGACAAAGGGATGGAGTGGGAAGCCCAGTCCGCGGAGGAAGTGGGGAAGAAATACTACCCTCTCATGGGGCCTGGGTGTGGGGATGAGCTCTCCCTCGTCGGGGAGCCTATGCGCGATGTTGCTGGACAAATATCCGGCACTTCGCGGCTTCTAGATGTGCCCCTCCGTGACGGAGGAGGCCATTCACTTGCCTCCCACTCCGGACATAGTTGGAGGAGGTTGAGGTGAGATGTGCGGACTTGGGCGCTGGAGCTCGAGTTCGCGGAGATGGATAAGCCAAGGAGGAAGAAGGTGCAGGTAAAAGGGTTGGATCTTTATCCCCTTATATGGGCGGACAGAAACATGTGTCCCCACCGGCCTGATAAAACTCGCTTATCTCCCAAGCGCGGCAATCAATGGCGTGGTTGGGTTACCCATGTCCGTATTGATGGGAATCCCGGAATAAGGGGAACACGATCTCTGCTTCGACAAGACGTGCCAAGGAAACCGCTTCGCTAAACGCACTGAGGTGGAACAATAAAAACAATTCTAGTAAAGGCTTGGTAGTGGTGTGACGTCACGCCACCAAATACGTCAGCAGATTGAACTTGTGTAATATTATTCTCTCTACAGTGGTACGTGGAATTTATTTTGCAGAGCCGGACACTATACTGGTGTTCACAATCTTCTATAAATTATTCAGAGGAGGAACCCGCCTTGCAATGCCGAAGACAATATGCGCGCCAGACTCGTCGTCATTGAAGCCTGGTTCAGGGGCTACTGAGGGAGTCCTGGACTAGGGGGTGTCCGGATAGCCAAACTATCATCATCGGCCGGACTCCAAGACTATGAAGATACAAGATTGAAGACTTCGTCCCGTGTCCGGATGGGACTTTCCTTGGCGTGGAAGGCAAGCTTGGCGATACGGATATGTAGATCTCCTACCATTGTAACCGACTCTGTGTAACCCTAGCCCTCTCCGTTGTCTATATAAACCGGATGGCTTTAGTCCGTAGGACGAACAACAATCATACCGTAGGCTAGCTTCTAGGGTTTAGCCTCCTTGATCTCGTGGTAGATCTACTCTTGTAACACACATCATCAATATTAATCAAGCAGGACGTAGGGTTTTACCTCCATCAAGAGGGCCTGAACCTGGGTAAAACATCGTGCCCCTTGTCTCCTGTTACCATCCGCCTAGACGCACAGTTTGGGACCCCCTACCCGAGATCCGCCGGTTTTGACACCGATAGGGACCATGTATGCGGGCAGAAGGAACCCATTGGTTTGCAGCTCTATTAGGCAACTGTGAGGAATGGAACACGTTTCCCAATCCCCTTGTTTCGAGCTAGGGGAGCGACGGACAGGGCTGCGGCGGCCGGTCATGATGGGATGGCGTCTTTTGGACGTGCTCTACGGAATGCTTGCTCGGGAAAAGGTGGTGTGATTTGGATCTGAGGATCCCCGCCTCTTGAAATAGACGGCTTGTCTACGGGATTAGGGTGGCAAGTGTAAAAATGTCCCGGCCCCTCGTCTGCGCTCAACACGTGGAGTTGGCCATTATTGAAGCACAGAAGCCGAGGAGTACAACCTTACTAGGAGGCCGGACACTATTCGCTACGACGGGTGTGCCGAATTTGGAGAAGAACCCGCCTTGCAATGCCGAAGACAATCTGCGCACCAGACTCATCTTCATTGAAGCCTGGTTCAGGGGCTACTGAAGGAGTCCTGGATAAGGCGGTATCCGGATAGCCGGACTATATGCTTTGGCCGGACTGTTGGACTATGAAGATACAAGATTGAAGACTTCGTCCCGTGTCTGGATGGGACTCTCCTTGGCGTGGAAGGCAAGCTTGGCGATTCAAAGGTAGATCTCCTTCTCTGTAACTGACTCTGTGTAACCCTAGCCCCCTCCGGTGTCTATATAAACTGGAGGGTTTAGTCTGTAGGACATAACAACAATCAAACCATAGGCTAGCTCCTAGGGTTTAGCCTCTCTGATCTCGTGGTAGATCAAATCTTGTAATACTCATATCATCAAGATAAATCAAGCAGGAAGTAGGGTATTACCTCCATCGAGAGCGCCCGAACCTGGGTAAACATCGTGTCCCCAGTCTCCTGTTACCATTAGCCTTAGACGCACAGTTCGGGACCCCCTGATGAAGTCATGTACCTAGGGTAGGGTCATGGACCTGTCCAAGGTACCCTCCCCAAGGACATCTTTTAGAAGAAGCCGTCTTCCAGTCGACAAAGAGGAACTCCACTCGACGGACTAGAAGACATTCGATGAACCTGAAGACACTCGACCATGAAGACTCACTCGACCACCAGGAGTTCAAGATCTACTTTGAATCCAAACGGTCTGTAATTAAGTACTCTTTATGGTCATGATGACACTTTATATAAGGCATTACCAGTAACGCCAGACCTTAATATACTTTAACCCTCCGCTACATGGGCTGGCTGGGGTCCTGGCATCCTCTATATAAGCCACCCCCTCCACTGGTAGAAGGGTTCGCACCCCTGTAACTCTCACACATGTAATATAGTCGACCGCCTCCGGGCTCCGAGATGTAGGGCTGTTACTTCCTCTGAGAAGGGCCTGAACTCGTAAAACACTTGTGTGCACAAATGCTCCATAGCTAGGATCTTGCCTCTCCATACCTACCCCCTATTCTACTGTCAGACTTAGAACCAGGACAGTTGGCGCCCACCTTGGGGCAGGTGTCTTAGCGACTTATTGGAGAAGTTACAATCTTTTCAATTCCCATCATCATGGTTTCAGGTGGAGTTTTGGTTGAGGGCCGCGAGATCCGTCTCAGTGCACTCACATTCGTCGCCGATGACTCTGCATGGCTGCAGGAGGCCCCGCTCGACGTGGATGCGCTCCCGGTCCGCGGAGCTATGCACTTTCGAGCATGCGTCTGCGGCGTCCTTCTGCGGCAACCATCAACTCAGTATCGGCCAGTTTTCGTGTCATCCTCCCTCCCAGCTTCCCGCCGGCGTAAGCGCTCCGGTCGGTCCAGGCTTCAGCGGTGGGTGAGGCATGCAGTGGCTCTCCAGTCGACCACTGCCCAAGTCGCGGCAATCGAGCCCGACGAATCTCTCTACGGCCTGTTCGACCTGTCGACTAGCTCCACAGAGACTGCATCCGAGTGCGACAACAGTGATCCGGCAGCGGAGGTCCTGATGGTCCATGGACCGCACAGTCCCCCCGGCTTTCCTGGCACTGAGGGAGGCAACGGCGGAGGCGATCCGTCGCACGACCATGAGGAGTACCGCCCCGAGCCCCTCAACTCGCAGCAGAGGGAAGAGCTTCACCGCCGGAACATGGATGCGCTTCATACTCCGATCATTGGAGAAACCCCTGAGGCTCGCGCCTTAGAGGACACGCACTTGGCCAACCTGGCTGAGCGCACTCGACTGGAGAACCTTCAGCGGGCACTCGACGAGTGCTCGCGGCAACGGATTCCAGACTCCAGTCGACGCCAACTCTTTAAACCTCCGACTTAGGTATACCGCACTCCGATCCAGAATTTGGCAGCTGCAACCCTTATAGCAGAGTCGATTCAGCCTTCCCAGTCAGAGGCTGGCAGAGGCTTGATGCAGATCAGGGATTTGCTCCGTGCAGCAGGAGAACAGAATTCGGTTGTGTCGCAGTCGCGAAACAGGATTCATAGCAGATCCGTGGCGGCGAATACGGTCCAGTCAGCTCATAGCCCCAGATCGCCCCCGAGGCGTGAAGGCATGGCGACCGGCATGATCAGTACAGGAACCATGAGCAGTATGATCACCGATTCGATCGCAACGATCGACGTCGAGTGCCCACTCCTCCCCTGAGGGGTGGATCATATATGCCTCAACAGTAGGATGAAGGACGCCAGCACAGTGGCGGGCAAAGGATTCCAGTCGACCCCAGGGAACCAGGCTTTGATGCGAGATCCATCATCGTTCAAGGTCTGCTCGACCGGAACAGAGCCCACAGAGAGGGTAATGACAGAGATGTACACACCAGCAGCCGAGTGCATGTCTCTGGACCAGAGTGTTTCAGCAGAACCATCAGAGCCGCAGTGATTCCTCCCAACTTCAGGTTGGCGACTGGAGTCAGCAAGTTCAATAGTGAGTCCAAGCCTGATACTTGGCTTGAGGACTACCGAGTGGCTGTTCAGATCGGCGGCGGAAATGACGAGGTGGCCATGAAGCATCTGCCTCTCATGTTGGAAGGGTCAGCCAGGGCATGGCTGAATCAGTTGACACCCAGCAGCATTTACACGTGGGAGGACCTCTCCCGAGTGTTTGTCAGGACGTTCAAAGGAACGTGCAAGCGACCTGGGACTGACAGAGCTGCAATCTTGTGTGCAGAAGTCAAATGAAACTCTGAGGGATTACATCCAGAGATGGATCACACTGCATCACACATTTGAGAATGTATCTGATCACCAGGCAGTTTGCGCCTTCAAGGAGGGCGTGAAATACAGGAGCTAAGCCTGAAATTCGGTCGAACCGGAGACATGTCTCTGAGTCGAATGATGGAAATAGCCACCAAATATGCCAATGGTGAAGAAGAGGATCGGCTCCGGAGTGGCAAGCATAAGTCAGTCGCCCAAGACACCGGAGGCGGAAATTCCAGTCGGAAGCAAAAGCGTAAAGCCGAGCCAGCCGCTCCTGGAGAAGCCTTGGCCCTGAATCAAGGAAAGTTCAAAGGGAAACCCAAGGGGCCCTGGAACCCCAAGAAAGTAAAGGATAAAGAAGGAAACGACGTGATGGATTTGCCATGTCACATCCACACCAAGAAAGATGAAGAGGGTAACTTCGTTTACCCTAAGCATACCACTCGACAGTGTTGACTCCTGATACAGCAATTCCAAGGGAAGCAGCCCAAG
Organism: Triticum dicoccoides; assembly: GCF_002162155.2. Classification (NCBI taxonomy): domain Eukaryota; kingdom Viridiplantae; phylum Streptophyta; class Magnoliopsida; order Poales; family Poaceae; genus Triticum; species Triticum dicoccoides. The sequence goes on along the minus strand of NC_041393.1, from coordinate 3,669,529 downwards.
GACAAAGAAAAAGAGTCGGACAAGGTTGAGGACAAGGAGGACAGTGACGAGGAATATCCGTAGGTCAATTCCACCCTGATGATTTTTGCTGACATTGAAAGCAAAAACCGACTGAAAGTTATAAACCGAGAGGTGAATATGGCTGCTCCCTCAACACCCAATTACCTGAAGTGGTCTCAAACTTCCATTACGTTCGACCAATCTGATCACCCCACGCACATAGCCACCCCTGGGAGGCAAGCGTTGGTGGTCGACCCAGTCGTTGAGGGCACTCGACTGACCAAAGTATTGATGGATGGCGGCAGCAGTTTGAATATACTGTACACTGAGACAATGAAAGGGATGGGCATTCCGATGTCCAGACTGAGCACAAGAAACATGAGTTTCTTTGGAGTCATCCCTGGCAAGAAGGCCGCATCACTCGGCCAGATTGCTCTTGATGTAGTTTTTGGTGATTCAAAGAATTTCCGCAAGGAGAAGCTGACATTTGAGGTTGTGGATTTCTAGAGTGCCTATCATGCAATTTTGGGAAGGCCAGCTTATGCATGTTTTATGGCTCGACCATGTTACGTGTACCTCAAACTAAAGATGCCTGGCCCTAAAGGCGTGATCACTGTCACTGGCAACCGCAAGAAGGAAGAAGAGTGCTTCCAGAAAGGCTCAAAGATCGCCGATGCTCAGATGGTGGCAGAAGAGTGGCAGGAACACCAAAGGAATGCAGACCCGAGTGATTTGTTGCAAGCCAAAAAGCCTGCTACGGAATCAGCGTTCCAGTCATCCGGTGAGACAAAACCCGTTCACATCCACCCGACCGACCCTAACGCTGCTCCGACTCATATATCCACAACACTCGACCCCAAATAGGAAGAAGCGCTCATCCAGTTCCTCCGTGAGAACTGGGACATCTTTGCATGGAAACCTTCTGACATGCCGGGTGTACCCAGGGGACTGGCTGAGCATCGTCTACGAGTCGATTCAAAGGCAAAACCTGTGAAGGAACATCTGCGACGGTCCGCCGTCCAGAAAAGGAAGGCTATTGGCGAGGAAGTGGCTCGGCTCCTAGCAGCAGAGTTTATCCGAGAGATTTACCACTCCGAGTGGCTCGCCAATGTCGTCATGGTCCCCAAAAAGGACAACTCGCTTCGCATGTGCATCGATTTTAAGCATATCAATCGGGCCTGCCCGAAAGATCATTTTCCTCTTCCCCGCATCGACCAAATAGTCAACTCGACTGTGGGATGTGAGCGACTGTCTTTCTTGGACTCTTATTCCGGATACCATCAGATCCGTCTGTTTGGACCCGATGGGATCAAAACAGCTTTCATCACCCCATTCGGGTGCTTCTGTTATGTCACCATGCCATTCAGCCTCAAGAATGCCGGAGCCACGTTCATGAGGATGATTCAGAAGTGTTTGCTCACTCAAATCAGTCGGAATGTGGAAGCGTACATGGATGACATTGTGGTCAAGTCACAGAAAGGTTCCGACCTACTGACTGACCTCGCTGAAACATTTGCCAACCTCAGGAGGTACGATATCAAGCTTAACCCATCCAAGTGCACATTCGGAGTTCCTGGTGGAAAGTTACTCGGTTTTCTCGTTTCCGAACAAGGAATCGATGCAAACCCAGAGAAAGTAGGCACAATACTCCGAATGAAACGACCTGTGCGTGTGCACGATGTTCAGAAGCTTACTGGTTGCTTGGCCGCTTTAAGTCGATTCATCTCTCGTCTCGGTGAGAAGACATTGCCTCTTTACCGACAGGTGAAGAAGTCAGACAAGTTTGAGTGGACTCCTGAAGCTGACGCAGCGTTTGCAGAGTTAAAAACCCTGCTTTCCACCTAGCCGGTGCTTGCTGCCCCGATCAGCAAAGAGCCTTTGCTGCTTTACATTGCAGCCATAGGACAAGTCACCGACTCAAGTTCACTCGGAGCACTAGACTATGTTCTTCGATGGCTCCAAAATGCTGAATGGTTCCGATGCCGGAGTGGTCTTGGTTTCCCCCCGAGGAGATAAGCTCAGATATGTACTCCAGATTCACTTTGATTCCTCCAACAATGAAGCAGAATAAGAAGCACTCTTGTACGGGTTGTGTATGGCCATTTCACTCGGCGTCCGTCGCCTCATGGTCTACGGTGACTCTGACTTAGTGGTCAACCAAGTGATGAAGGAGTGGGACGTCAGAAGCCCAGCCATGACTGGTTACTGCAATGCAGTCAGAAAGCTGGAGAAGAAATTTGAAGGATTAGAGCTCCATCACGTTCCCCGACTGAAAAATCAAGCAGCCGATGACTTGGCGAAGATATGTTCCAAGAGAGAAGCCATTCCGAGTGGCATGTTTTGGAGCATGTTCACACGCCGTCGGTTCAAGAAGATCCTTTCACTGAGCAAGCCCCGCAGCCAAAAAGTGCCACAGATCCGACTGAAGTCAAGGTCCCAGCTGTGGTCGACTTAATCATGGAACTTCTGGTCATCACTCCCGACTGGACAGTGCCCTATATCGCCTATACTATGAGGAAAGATCTCCCCGAGAATGAAGAAGAGGCTCGAGAGATTGTCCGCCGACCCAAAGCCTTTACCGTCATGAGAGGACAGTTGTACAGAGAAAGTGCGACTGGAGTCAGCCAGAAATGCATAACACCGGAAGAAGGTCGAATGATTCTCAACGACATCCACTCGGGGACCTGTGGCCATCATGCGTCCTCTCGGACCATCGTGGCTAAAGCATACCGAGCGGGTTTTTACTGGCCCAAAGCAAATGAGATGGCGAAAGAGGTAGTCGACAAGTGTGAAGGATGTCAATTCTACTCCAATATGTCGCACAAACCCGCCTCAGCCTTGAAGACCATTCCACTCGTCTGGCCTTTCGCTGTATGTGGGTTGGATATGGTTGGACCACTGAGAACAGGCAGAAGCGGCTACACCCATGTATTGGTAGCAGTCGGCAAGTTCACCAAGTGGATTGAGGCTAAACCCATCAAGAATCTGGATGCCGGCACCGCGGTCAGCTTCATCAGGGAGTTGATATTCAGATATGGAGTTCCCCACAGCATCATCACAGACAATGGGTCAAACTTTGACTCCAAGGAATTCAGAGCCTTCTGCACATCTCTGGGTACACGAGTCGACTATGCTTCAGTCGCTCACCCCCAGTCGAATGGACAAGCAGAACGAGTAAATGGCTTAATTCTCAAAGGGTTGAAACCCCGATTGATGCGCGACCTCAAGCACGTAGCTGGTGCATGGGTCGACGAACTTTCGTCGGTGCTTTGGGGATTAAGGACCATGCCAAACCGGTCGAATGGGAGGACTCCGTTCTTCTTGGTCTACGGAGCTGAAGCAGTCTTGCCGAGTGACCTGCTTCACAACGCACCCCGAGTCGAACTCTACACCAAAGCTGAAGCAGAGCAAGCCCAGCAGGACGCGGTCGACCTTCTAGAAGAAGAAAGAGAGACGGCCTTGATCCGATCGACTATTTACCAGCAGGACTTGCGTCGCTTCCATGCCAGAAACGTGAAGAGTCGAGCTTTCCAGGAGGGAGACTTAGTTCTCCGAGTGGATCAGCAGAAACCACACAAGCTTGCTCCTACTTGGGAAGGTCCCTTCATCGTCACCAAGGTTCTCCACAATGGAGCATACCGCCTTTACAATGTAGAGCACCAGATTGACGAGCCTCGAGCATGGAACGCGGAGCTGCTCCGCCCCTTCTATACTTAAGTTTTTCACTCGAATGAGTTGTAATAAAAGTACTCCTGTAGTGTATTCATCAAAGACAAGAGTTTCATAATTTTTTCAGTAATTGTTATTGCTTTTGTTCTCATAAATCTGTCCCCCAGTGGGTGGCTTAGCTGCGAACCCGTTTCACCTAAGCTTGTAAAAAATCCTAGCGAGTGGTAAGCTAGCCTTCCACTCGGAGGCTTAGCTACGAATCCGTTTCGCCTAAGTTAAACAAAATCCTACCGAGTGGTAAGCCAGCCTTCCACTCGGGCGCTTAGCTGCAGCCCAGTGCTCGCCTAAGTTTTCGAAAATCCTACCGAGTGGTAAGCCAGCCTTCCACTCGGAGGCTTAGCTGCAGCCCAGTGCTCGCCTAAGTTTTTGAAAATCCTACCGAGTGGTAAGCCAGCCTTCCACTCGGAGGCTTAGCTGCAGCCCAGTGCTCACCTAAGTTTTTGAAAATCCTACCGAGTGATAAGCCAGTCTTCCACTCGGAGGCTTAGCTGCAACCTAGTGTTCGCCTAAGAATAAAAGACATCCTACGCTTCGCAAGGAGGACGAGGCGCAGGTCGACCCCTGCTTCCTCCTTCCGAGCTATGTCTCAAACACAACGTGCGTTCCGCAAGGAGGACGAAGCGCAGGTCGATTGCTATCTTCTCCTCCAAAGCCGTGCCACGAAAATCCTACCGAGTGGAGAGCAAACCTCCCACTCGGGGGCTTAGCTGCAGCCCAGTGCTCGCCTAAGTTTCTAAAAATCCCACCGAATGGAGAGCGAACCTCCTACTCGGGGGCTTAGCTGCAGCCCAGTGCTCGCCTAAGTTTCTAAAAATCCCATCGAATGGAGAGTGAACCTCCCACTCGGGGGCTTAGATGCAGCCCAGTGCTCGCCTAAGTTTCTAAAAATCCCACCGAATGGAGAGCGAACCTCCCACTCGGGGGCTTAGCTGCAGCCAAGTGCTCGCCTAAGTTTCTAAAAATCCCACCGAATGGAGAGCGAACCTCCCACTCGGGGGCTTAGCTGCAGCCCAGTGCTCGCCTAAGTTTCTAAAATCCCACTGAATGGAGAGCGAACCTCCCACTCGGGGGCTTAGCTGCAGGCCAGTGCTCGCCTAAGTTTCTAAAACCGGTCGAGTGGAGAACAAGTTTCCCATTCGGAAGCTTGGTGGCAGCCCAGAGCTCGCCCAAACATGATGAGCACAAGTCGATTGCAACTTGTGCTTCGTTCCTACCTGCAAAAGAGCATTATAAATACTAGTATATATTCCAACCCAAGGAAGATGGTTGTCTGAAAGAAGCAAAAGTATTTCAACGACAAATCAAGTTCGGATAACGTCCTACAGATCCAGAAGTGCTCAGGCATCAAGCCTGTTAACGTCCTACAGATCGGTTACAAAAATCACTCGGCATTCCGAGGCAAATTCAAATCGTCGAGCATAGAAGTTTTTTACCCCTCCTGCGGACGGTTGGAAGGCGCAACAAACTCATCCAGGTCGATCCCATCTGCGATCCGAGTGGCAGCAGCGATGAAGGTCTCCATGAAAGAACGGAAGTCATGCTTCCTAGTGTTGGCCACCTTGAGAGACACCAGCTTGTCTTCTCTCGCTTCCTTGCAGTGGATGCGGACTAAGGACAGAGCGACGTCAGCGCCGCACCTGGCAGAAGACTTCTTCCATTCTTGCACTCGACTTGGAACTTCGTTTAGTCGAATCATCAGCGACTCAAGGTCGTTTTGAAGTGTTTCTTCTGGCCAGAGCGATGTGTCAATGCGCGAGTTGGATCTTTCAGTCTTGCAAGGTAGTCGACCACTGCAGCAACACGAGACTCGAGGCGGAGCATGTTCATAGCGGTTTCATCTTTCACCGGAGAGTTGATGGGATCCAAGCCAGTCTCCACTCGACCAGTCTCCTCTTTGAAGTTTTGGCAGAATTCTGTGGACACGATTCAAGGATAAGCTAAGTGTCCTACAGCAAGTCAGTAATTACCAGTCGGATATAAGAGGTTACCTTCAAGCATGAGGAATAGCTTCTTGGCGAGTCCTCCCAGATAAACCTCCAAGTCATTCTTCTTTCTCGCCAGTTCGCCAGTTTTGTCGCTCAGGACCATATTGGGATTCTTCAGTCGAGTGACTTCCTGATTGGCCACGTCGAGAGCAGCTTTCAGATTAGTGTTTTCCTCTTCAAGTTCGCTGACAGAAGCCAACTTCTCTTCCGCAAGTTTTGTCTTGTCCGAAGCCGCTTTCTGCGCCTCGGCGAGGTCAAGGTCTTTCTTCTTTAGAGCATCCTTCAGTCTTTCTGCAAAAATCACAATAAGATCAGACTCAGAGACAGGCAAGAAGCAAGGACAGTCGTCAAGATTCTCAACAAACATACCTTTTTCCTCCTCCTTCGACTTTGTGAAGTTCTCTTGGACAAGCTTCAGGTCAAGTTCAAGCTGGATATGCTTGTTCTCCAACTCGGAATAACGAGAAACAAGGTTACAAGATTTCTACGAAAGTTCAGTCGACAGACATCAAAGACAGATCGCTTCCGAGTGACTAAGAGAAAAATTGCAGTGTTTCTAAGACTATAGCTGAATTCAAACATTCAACTGTAGCCTCGGAGACTACACCCAGTGTGTGCACTCAGCGTGCCCCCACTAGGTCTATCAGCTAGACTCAGAGTCGATCAGTCGACTAGAAGCAGCTAACTGCCAGCAGTTAGACACAAAAAAAACGAAGAATTATTCAGACCATAGCTGATTGCCAGCAGTCGACCACGGTCTCGGGGACTACACCCAGTGGGTGCACTCAGCGTGCCCCCACCGGTTCCTTGATCCCACTCGACCAGTTCGAGTGAAACAAGTAAAAGCGAGAAATTTCAAGACACAAAGACTACGGTCGACTGCCAGTAGTCCACCGTAGTCCCGGGGACTACACCCAGTGGGTGCACTCAGCGTGCCCCCACTAATCCTGACGTTCCAATTAACACACCCAGTGGGTGCATGACAAACATCAAGATTTCCAGTCGGTGTTTAACTAACCTAGACATTACTCTGGAGAGCTGAACTCGCGTCATAAGCTGCTTGGCTGGCGGTTCGGATCGCCTTCACCTGCTCCATCATAATCCCGGCTTGGCGTATGGCTTCCTTGGCAGCGCTTGCTTGGTCCTTCGGGACGTGATAGGTGGAGAAGAGAGAAGGTGGGTCAGCACTCGACGACGAAGGGCGGGCAACCGTCAACGGCTCCACAAAGGACACGGTAGCCCGAGCAACGTTGCTCCCCTCCGGAACCAGTGGTTCAGGTGCTGACACGACCTGAGCAGCCTTGCCAACAGTCACCTTCCTGCTCCTCCTCGGCCTCAGGGGCGCTTCATCGTCATCATCAGGAAGATCGATGACAACGCTAGGTGGAGCTGCAGAAGAAGTTCAAAGTCAAAAATAAAGATTCAATCGACTGAAAGCAAAACCCCGCAGATCATACCAGGATGAGAAGTAGCACCATCTTCCATTTCCTGATCCTCATGCCTGGCTGAAGTGTCAGAAGTAGCACCACTGCGATTTCAAAAATCAGTCGGTCAGCGATTGAGTCGACCAAGAATATATCCATGTTAAAAGGAAAAACATGAGTTATGTTGTTACCCAGAAACAGTCGGAATCTCCATCCTCATCTTCGGTAGGGCCTTCGCCGGTTTTGTCGGGGCCGCTCCGGGTTGCTTCGACGCCTTCTCAGTCGGCGCCGGTGAAGTCGTCCGAGGGCGTTTGGTCGATTGACCAGCAGACATGACTCCCTTGCCGCGTTCGACCGCAGGGTTGTGGGCGAGCTTGGATCTTCTTTCAGAACGGGGAGGCACAACTTCCCCCTCCTCTTCCTCCTCTTCTTCCTCCTCATCAGAGCCTGCATCTTCGTCACCTTCATCACCATCCGATTCCCACTCCTCTTGACTTTCACCTCCACTTCCTTCCTCCTCCTCGGTCTGCGCATGTGCCCCATTGGGCATCGAATACAACTCAGTGGTTTCCTGAAAGACAACAAGCAAGACAAAAGTCAATCGACTGACCTACGACGAAACAGAACGGACGGAGCAATCGAAGAAAAGTGGTCATACCTTGTCCACCTCATAAGATTGGTCGAGTGGCGGGATCCTCCTGGCTCCACGAGGGTTGTCCTTGTTCCCTGTAATGGTAGTCATCCACCTCTCCAGTGTGGCATCGTCGACCTCCTCTGGGTAGACCCGAGTGGTGTCTTCAGTACCAGAGTACAACCACATCGGGTGGCCCCGGTACTGGAGCGGTTGGATGCGCCGCCGAAGGAAAACCTCCAGAAGATCCATGACAGTCACCCCGTCGTGAATGAGCTGGACTACACGCTCCATTAACATTTTAACCTGAGCCTTCTCCTCCGGAACTACTTTCAGAGAGGATGGTTTGTTCACTCGACTCATAGAGAAGGGAGGGAGCCTAGTCGAGTGCCCTGGCGTCGACTGGTCATGGCAGTAGAACCAGGTCGACTGCCACCCTCTGACTGACTCGGGAAGGGTCATAGCTGGGAAAGCGCTCTTACTCCTCATCTGGACCCCGAGACCCCCACACATCTGGATTACCTGAGTTCTCTCGTCATTGGGGCTGGCCTTTTTCACCGTCTGAGAACAACAAGTGAATATGTGTTTGAAGAGGCCCTAGTGCGGCCGACAACCCAAGAAGTTTTCACACAAAGATACAAAAGCGGCGAGATAGGCAATGGAATCGGATGTAAAGTGATGGAGCTGAGCCCCGAAGAAATTCAGAAACCCTCGAAAGAAAGGATGCGACGGTAGAGAGAACCCACGATCTACATGAGTCGCCAAGAGGACACACTCACCCTCCTGAGGCTGTGGCTGCCACTCCGTCCCCGGGAGCCTCGCCGCCCCGTGCGCAATCAGGCCTTCATTGGCCAGGTCATCGAGATCCTTTTGGGTGATGGTCGAGCGGATCCAATCACCCTGGATCCAACCTTGCGGCAAACGGGACCGGGACGAGGATCCCCCTCGACTGGTCGCTCTCCTCTTCACTTTCGCCGTCGCCTTCTTCACCTGCTCCAAAGCCGCTGTCTTCTCTTTCACCATTGTCGCCAACGAGGCTGGAACGGAGCAGCGGCGCTGGGCAGTTGGTGGGCGCAGCGGAGGAATCTCGAGACGAGGGAGGGGAAAATGAGGAGGCACTGTTCAAAAAACCTCCGCCAGGTTCCTTATATGGAGTAACTTCCGAGTGGCCGACAGGTAGGCCCAGGTGATCCTGTCAAATCCTGAAACAGTCGCACAGGCGATACGTGGCGAAAAAGGCAACGCGGGAATCGAGGCATCCCTGCCTTATCCCATCCGAGTACCGCGGTCTTCTCCGCTTCGCGCGCTTCCCGAAATTCAGATCCAACTAAATGCGCTAACCACAGGGCAACTTGTCAGACGGAAGATCTCCTGCGATCCGTCGCTCAAAAATCTCCAAGTTCATAAAGTTCACTCGACAGATATAAAGAATGGATCAAGGCGACTGAACGAAAGTTGACACCCTCACTTGAAAGTCATTGATCCAGAGCAAAATGCCTTTACAGCACCAGAAAGCAGGTCGGAAAGATTGCCAACTCCTTCCTCACTCAAACCTCGATCCATTAGGGGGCTACTAATGAAGTTATGTACCTAGGGTAGGGTCATGGACCTGTCCAAGGTACCCTCCCCAAGGACATCTTTTAGAAGAAGCCGTCTTCCAGTCGACCAAGAGGAACTCCACTCGACGGACTAGAAGACACTCGACGAACCTGAAGACACTCGACCATGAAGACGCACTCGACCACCAGGAGTTCAAGATCTACTCTGAATCCAAACGGTCTGTAATTAAGTAGTCTTTATGGTCATGATGACACTTTATATAAGGCGTTACCAGTAACACCAGACCTTAATGTACTTTAACCCTCCGCTACTTGGGCTGGCTGGGGTCCTGGCGTCCTCTATATAAGCCACCCCCCTCCACTGGTAGAAGGGTTCGCACCCCTGTAACTCTCACACATATAATCCAATCGACCGCCTCTGGGCTGCGAGACGTAGGGCTATTACTTCCTCTGAGAAGGGCCTGAACTCGTAAAACACTTGTGTGCACAATTGCTCCATAGCTAGGATCTTGCCTCTCCATACCTACCCCCTATTCTACTGTCAGACTTAGAACCACGACACCCCCTACCCGAGATCCGCCGGTTTTGACACTGACACCCCCACCCTCAACTCCCCCAAGCTTAAACCTTTGCTTGTCCTCAAGCAATTCAGTTGATAAACTTAAAGTGATAAAGAAAAACTTTTACAAACTCTGTTTAATATTGTTGTTGTAAATATGTAAAGCTAGCATTCAAGTTTTCAGCAAAGATTATAACTAACCACATTCAGAATAACACTTAGGTCTCAGTTTACTCATATCAATGGCATAATCAACTAGCGAGCAATAATAATAAAACTCAGATGACAACACTTTCTCAAAACAATCATAATATGATATAACAAGATGGTATCTCGCTAGCCCTTTCTGAGACCGCAAAACATAAATGCAGAGCACCTTTAAAGATCAAGGACTGACTAAACATTGTAATTCATGGTAAAAGAGATCCAGTCATAGTCATACCCAATATAAACTAATAGTAATGCATGCAAATGACAGCGGTGCTCTCCAGCGGGTGCTTATTAATAAGAAGGTGATGACTCAACATAAAGTAAATAGATAGGCCCTTCGCAGAGGGAAGCAGGGATTTGTAGAGGTGCCAGAGCTCGATTTTGAAAATAGAGATAATAGCATTTTGAGCGGTATACTTACACTGTCAACATAAAAACTATGAGATCTCGATATCTTCCATGCTTCTCTCACCCCAATCATTTCATCATATATCATCATTATTGCCTTTCACTTGCACGACCGAACGATGTGGATAATAATGATAGTGCACGTGCATTGGACTAAGTTGGTTAAAATAAATCAATCATGCATATGAGAGCCACTTAGACATTTTCATTATAGTCTTCTCCTCTCGACCCCCAAAGGAAAAAAAGAAATAAATCTATTTACACGGGAAAGCTCCCAACAAGCAAAAGAAGAACAAGAATTTTTTTTAGTTTTTATTTTAATTATTATTACTATAGGCATGGAAATTAAACTAACTAATTTTTTTGGTTTTTCTTAAGGTTTATCAAACACACAAGAAGAAAGCAGGAAAAAGAAATTAAACTAGCATGGATAGTACAAAGAAAGAGTATGAACACCGACACTAGAATGAGTGTGTGAACATGAATGTAAAGTCGGTGGGAAATACGTACTCCCCCAAGCTTAGGCTTTTGGCCTAAGTTGGTCTATGGCCATGGGTAGCCTGGCTGATATCCGTAGTTCTAACTGGGGTCGTACCGAGATGCAGCAGCCATTGCCTCCTAAGCTGCAGCCTGGCGGCGGGCTGCCTCCGCTCTTCTCTCCTACTCGTTTGCCTCCTCCCTGGTGATAACATATCTTCTTTTTGCCTGATAATCAAAAAGGGTAGGAGCAGGGAGAGTAATATGGACAGTACAACGTCTGTCAAAGATTTGTCGATATTGGAGGAATTGTTCATTCCTCTCAAAAAAATGATGACTAACCATGGCATTATAATCTAAATAAGCGGGAAGCAACTCTGTACCATTTTCATGTATAGGTATATCAAGATAATTAGCCATACGGGTCGCATAAATTCCTCCAAAGAAGTCTTCAGCTAAACCATTAAGGTGCAACCTACGTGCAACAATTGCTCCCAAGTTATATTGTTTATCACCTATTACAGCACTCTTGAGAACACAAAGATCAGGAACACACATGTGACATGCTTCATCTTTAGCATTAATGCATCTACCAATGAAGAGAGCAAAATAATGTATAGCAGGAAAATGAATGCTCCCTATGGTAGCTTGTGCTATTTCTCTAGATTCCCCCACAGTAATACTAGCAAGAAAGTCTTTATATTCAGATTTACTAGGTTCATTGACACTTCCCCACTGCGGGAGTTTACAAGCAGTAGTAAAATCTTCTAGGTCCATGGTATATGATTTATCATAAATATGAAACAGGACACTTTGAGAATTCCGCGAGGATGTAAATTTGGACCTTCTCACAAATGAATCGGTTAAGTATTGGTATTGAGGGCACTTATCTTGCATGAATTCCTCAAGGTCGGCATTACGCGCATATACATCGAATTCATCATTGATGCCTGCTTTGATCATAAAATCCTCAGACGGCCACTCACAAGGCCGCATGTCAGCTTCCCTTGGTGGTTTTTCATCCTGCTCACGTATTGCGAGCCGGGGTCCTTTCTTCCTTAAAGGACCACCTTGGTACATTTTCCTGAACATATTTCTTCCTCTGAAAAATTTCTGAAATTTTTAGTGACTCAAAATAAAAGTGAAACAAACTTAATAAAATTGATAGCAACTACTCCCACAAGTGCCTAGAGCCTCTATCATGCATTAGAATTACTTGGGACCTCATAAATTTGACATGCAAGCTCAAGAACGGGGTCACCTAAGAAGCAAGAATTTGCAATGAATAAAGCACTAGAGTAAAAACAAATTGGATCATTGGAGGAGTCACCTACCAAAGAACAATCCCCCAGAGCAGTTTTGTGAATGGAGCTTTGAGCAAGGAGATCGAAAATGGCAGCAAAACAAGCTAGAACTCGTGCTTGAGCTAGGTAGTGATTTTTTTGGGAGGAAGATGGAGTGTGCGTGTGCAGGAATAAGTGGAGGGGAGCCACCATGGGCCCACGAGGCAGGGGGCGCGCCCTGGACCCTCGTGGCCAGGTGCTTGCTCCCCCTGCTATGTTCTCAGTGCCAAATATTCTCAAATATTCCAAAAAAAATCATATTAAATTGGCATGGCATTTGGAGAACTTTTATTTTCGGGATATTTTTTATTGCATAGATAATTTAGAAAACAGAAAAAATATACTATTTCTACTTTATTTATTCTAAGTAACAGAAAGTAAAGAAGGGAATAGAGAGTTGTGCCCTCTAACTTCATGCATCGCATGCTTATCAAAAGGAATCCACTAACAAGGTTGATCAAGTCTTGTTAACAAACTCATTCCGAATCACATGAAACCGGAGAAATTTTGAAGTGACACTAGGTTACCTCAGCGGGGATATGAACATCCCCAATAATAAGAATATCATACTTTTTCTTTGCAGTAGGAAGGGGAAATTCAAAATCTCCAAATATAATTGATGGAATTTTCCCAATAGAATTTATGTTGTGAACTTGAGGTTGTTTCCTCGGATAGTGTACCGTATGCTCATTACCATTAACATGAAAGGTGGCATTGCCTTTGTTGCAATCAATAACAGCACCTACAGTATTTAAGAAGGGTCTACCAAGGATAATCGACATACTATCGTCCTCAGGGATATCAAGAATGACAAAGTCTATTAAGATAGTAACATTCGCAACAACAACAGGCACGTCCTCACAAATGCCGACAAGTATAGCAGTTGACTTGTCAGCCATTTCCAAAGATATCTCAATAGGTGTCAACTTACTTAATTCAAGTCTACGGTATAAGGAAAGAGGCATAACACTAACACCGGCTCCTCAATCACATAAGGCAGTTTTAACATAATTTCTTTTGATGGAGCATGGTATAGTGGGTACTTCGGGATCACCAAGTTTCTTAGGTATTCCACCCTTAAAGGTATAGTTGGCAAGCATGGTGGAGATTTCACCTTCAGGTATTTTTCTTTTATTTGTATTGATATCTTTCATGTATTTAGCATAAGGGTTTGTTTTAAGCATATCGGTTAAGCGCATGCATAAGAAAATAGGTCTAATCATTTCAGCAAAGCGCTCAAAGTCTCTCTTATCATAACATTGATTTCTTGATTGTGGGTTATCAAGATCGACAACAGGTTTAATTTCTATATCGTTGTTATTGCTAGGTTGAGCATCTACATTAACATCATTATTAGCATTATTATTAGGCTCATGTTCATCTCTAGATTGTGTTTCAGCATCAGAGATAGAAGTATCATTAGGATTCTCAGGTATTTCTACATTAGATTCACTAGAAGCATGCAAAGTCCTATCATTTTTCTTATTCTTCTTTTTAGAAGGACTAGGAGCATCCGAATTATTTTTCTGAGAATCCTGTTCAATCCTCTTAGGGTGGACTTCAGGATACAAAGGTTCCTGAGTCATTTTACCAGTTCTAGTAGCCACTCTAATAGCAAAGTCATGTTTATTATTTAGTTCATCAAGCAATTCATTCTGAGCCTTAAGTACTCGTTCGGCTTGAGTGGTGACCATAGAAACATGTTTACTAGTGAGTTTAAGTTCACCCTTAACTCTAGACATATAATCACTCAAGAGCCCAATCATATAAGCATTATTTTTCAATTGTCTACTGACATAATCATTGAAATTTGTTTGTTTATCCATAAAATCATCAAATTCATCTAAGCATTGGCTAGCAAACTTAATAGACGGGATTTCAACTTTATTGTATCTATAAAGAGAGTTTACCTTAACTACCTGTGTCGGGTTATCAAGACTTTGTATTTATTTAGGTGGTATATTGAGGCCATGAATTTCTTCAACAGGAGGTAAATTTTTAACATCTTCGCCTTTAATACCTTTCTCTTTCATAGATTTCTTTGCCTCTTGCATATCTTCCGGATTGAGAAATATGATACCTCTTTTCTTTGGAGTTGGCTTAGGAGTTGATTCAGGAAGTGCCCAATTAGTTTCATTTGCCAACATATTATTTAATATTAATTCAGCTTGGTCGACTGTCCTGTCCCTGAAAACACAACCAGCACAACTATCCAAGTGGTCCTTGAAAGCATCGGTTAGTCCATTATAGAAGATATCAAATATTTCATTTTTCTTAAGAGGATGATCACGCAAAGCATTGAGTAATCGGAGAAGCCTCCCCCAAGCTTGTGGGAGACTCTCTTCTTCGATTTGCACAAAATTATAAATTTCCCTCAAGGCAGCTTGTTTCTTATGAGCAGGGAAATATTTAGCAAAGAAATAGTAGATCATATCCAGGGGACTACGCACACAACCAGGATCAAGAGAATTAAACCATGTCTTAGCATCACCCTTTAATGAGAAAGGAAATATTATAAGGATATAATAATAGCAAGATTTCTCATCATTTAACTTAGTAAGATGTGTCACTACAGTTTCAGATTCAGTGCCATAAAAAGGATCAGATTCAACTAAAGTAATAATCTCAGGATCAACAGAGAATCATAATCCTTATAAGTAACAAAGATAGGTGAAGTAGCAAAAGTAGGGTCATGTTTCATTCTAGCATTCACAGTCTTTTGTTTCAGCTTGGCTAATAATTTCTTAAGATCTGATCTATCATTGCAAGCAAGAAAATCTCTAGCAGTTTCTTCATCCATAACATAACCCTCAGGAACAACAGGCAATTCATATTTAGGTGGAGAACCTTCGTCATCACTATCATCAATATTATCAGTTTCAATAATTTCATTCTCCCTAGCTCTTCCAAGTTGTTCATCAAGAAATTCACCTAATGGCACAGTAGTATCAAGCATAGAAGTAGTTTCATCACAAGTATCATGCATAGCAGAAGTGGAATCATCAATAACATGAGGCATATCAGAATTAAAAGGAGAAGCATGTTTAGGTGTCGCAGGTTTACTCATAACGGAAGGAGAATCAAGTGCAGAGCTAGATGGCAGTTCCTTACCTCCCCTCGTAGTTGAGGGATAAATTTTAGTTATTTGATCTTTCATGTTCTTCATAGTGATCAGCATATATAAATCCCAAGTTACTCAAAGAATAGAGCTATGCTCCCCGGCAACGGTGCCAGAAAATAGTCTTGATAACCCGCAAGTATAGGGGATCGCAACAGTTTTCGAGGGTAGAGCATTCAACCCAAATTTATTGATTCGACACAAGGGGAGCCAAAGAATATTCTCAAGTATTAGCAGTTGAGTGGTCAATTCAACCACACCTGGATAACTTAGTATCTGCAGCAAAGTATTTAGTAGCAAAGTAGTATGGAAGTAACGCTAACAGTAGCAAAAGTAACAGTAGCAGTTTTGTAGTAATTGTAATAGTGGCAACGGCAAAGTAAATAAGCAAAGCACAATATGTGAAAAACTCGTAGGCATTGGATCAGTGATGGATAATTATGTCAGATGCGATTCCTCATGTAATAGTTATAACATAGGGTGAAACAGAATAGCTCCAGTTCATCAATGTAATGTAGGCATGTATTCCGAATATAGTCATACATGCTTATGGAAAAGAACTTGCATGACATCTTTTGTCCTACCCTCCCATGGCAGCGGGGTCCTAATGGAAACTAAGGAATATTAAGGCCTCCTTTTAATAGAGAACCGGACCAAAACATTAACACTTAGTGAATACATGAACTCCTCAAACTACGACCATCACCGATAAGTATCCCGATTATTGTCACTTCGGGGTTAACGGATCATAACACATAATAGGCGACTATAGACTTACAAGATAGGATCAAGAACTCACATATATTCATGAAAACATAATAGGTTCAGATCTGAAATCATGGCACTCGGGCCCTAGTGACAAGCATTAAGCATAGCAAAGTCATAGCAACATCAATCTCAGAACATAGTGGATACTAGGGATCATACCCTAACAAAATTAACTTGATTACATGGTAAATCTCATCCAACCCATCACCGTCCAGCAAGCCTACGATGGAATTACTCACGCACGGCGGTGAGCATCATGAAATTTGTGATGGAGGATGGTTGATGATGACAACGGCAACAGATTCCCCTCTCCGGAGCCCCGAACGGACTCCAGATCAGCCCTCTTTAGAGGTTTTAGGGCTTGGCGGCGGCTCTGTATCGTAAAACGCAATGAATCCTTCTTCACTTTTTTTATCCGCGAAAGAAAATATATGGAGTTGGAGTTGAGGTCGGTGGATGTCCAGGGGGCCCACGAGGTAGGGGGCGCACCCTAGGGGAGGGGGTGCGCCCCCCACCCTCGTGACCAGGGTGTGGGCCCCCTAACGTTAATTCTTTCGCCAGTATTTTTTTATTAATTCTGAAAAGTGCCTCCGTGGATTTGCAGGTCATTCCGAGAACTTTATTTCTGCACAAAAATAACACCATGGCAGTTCTGCTGAAAACAGCGTCAGTCCGAGTTAGTTTCATTCAAATCATGCAAGTTAGATTCCAAAACAAGGGCAAAAGTATTTGGAAAAGTAGATACGACGGAGACGTATCACAAGCCGCCCTCTTTTGTGTCATCAAGTTCATGCTTGCGTGTTCATTTGTATACCATTTGTGCCAACATGCTTGCATGAAAACATTTGTAGGCATTTAAAGCTTTGGAGGCATTCAAGGTCCAACACAACGGCAAGTGCTTCAACCTCTCCCATTATTGCTATAGGGTCATCAAAGACGAGGAGAAGTTCAAGGAGCAATATGCCTCCCTCAA